>NW_005187636.1:626542-698206 GCF_000239375.1 Pundamilia nyererei | reverse complement strand
CCCCGCTTATGTTTCGTACCTTTAGTGAGTTTGAAAACTCACCATTCCAGTTTTTAAGTCTTCTGTTTTAACTGAATATACACTCAAATATGCGAGTGTTGCTTCCTCTGTAAAGCATAAACCGATTGTGATACATTTGTGAACTACTTGAAATACCGGGATCTTTTGGCACTTTGTCAAACTAGGCCCACGCAGACTTCTTATTATCTGTGCGAAGACATGTGGTGGTTAGGTAAGATCTTCCATCAGCTAACATTTCAACTGGCCAACTAGAGTGTGACTCACTGGCACTTGAGAAAAATAAAAGACGGACCCTCAAACACTTTGATGTGTGACACCATGCATGCAAATTACACAAAAGGTTGATCGAGGTCCTGAAAAGATAAAAAAAGTGGACATAAAATGTGAGCACAGAAACCAGCTGCTTTTACCTGCTCTTTTCAAACTGCCACTGTACCTCTGGATACTGCAGCCTACGCCACAGGCTTTACAGCATTAACAGACACTATAACGATGCACACTCTTCTTTAGAAGGAAAGCAATTTAGGCCAAAAGAAGCAGTTGGATGGAACAGGGCCAGGATGAACAAAATTGAGTTCTTCACACAACAAGCTACAGGAAATATCTATGAAGCTCAATTCAAATGAGCCAATTTTTGTAGTAAAACTTAAAACAGACAGACAAAGATACAAAATGAAAAAACCAAAATTTGTACATTCACATACAATGATTGGCAAGTATCAACTGGTACATACACAGATGAGCTAACTGCTGTAAAGAGCCTTTGATACCAGAGTGATCCTTATCTGAGGTCACCTCCTAATTACACTACAGATTTCATCATCTTCAGTTTAGGTGCAAGCATGCTGGCTTAACTTGTAATGACCACCACATGTAGAGTTCTGTTAACTTTTATGTGATGGCCACATGTTTTATGATTTCCTATACATATCTGATTAAATAAAGACCAGAGGCTTTGTCCATGTTGCGTGAAGCTTCAGTCCAAAGAGAGGAGTGAGAGAAGACACGAGTCATGGCCCATTTTATTATCACGCTAATCTAAAGTGGTGTTACGCGCTTTGCATCTTTACATAGCAACACTTTTGGGATCCGAGGTGGATATTTTGGAACCGCAACTGATAATATTCAAATGTACAAAGTACAAAAATAAAATCTGAGAACTCTGAATGCAATCTCAGCTGTCCAACATGAGATCTGCTCTTCTACTTCTCGCCTTTTTTCTCTCCGCCTCACACTTAGCTGCGAGTTGCTAGAGAATAAATCTGTTTCTCCATTTCTTGTAGGAGTCTTCCTCAGTATGACACAAACACACACTCATGCACACCCACACTTTTATGCACACACACACTCACGGAACATACAATTCCCTGTCAAACAGAGAAGATGTCCTTTGTGGAAAATTAAAGGAAAAAAATAAATACAAGCCATGTGGTTCCCTTCTCTGGTATAGTCTCTCATGCCAAAAGCTCCAGTTGCAGGGAGGCCTCCGTTTCAGTCTTCGGGCCCTGCGTTGGCACCGTCATGGAAGGAGGTGGGAGAATTACAAACTCAAGCAGTTGTATGTTTGTCCAGCTGTAGATACAGAGGTCCCAGGTCTGGTTCATGGTTTCAGCTCCCATCATGAGAGGTAAGTAATGCAAGACCTTTTTTGGTAGGTCACGTAAAGACTGTGGTCCTCTCTCTCTCTCACTTTCTCTCAGTAGTAGTCACTCTCAGCTTTCAAAGGACATGGCAGAGATGAGCTGCTCCACTTTGTAGGCCAACCTCTGCTTCCTTGCCTGTTCATCCTGATCCAGGGCTGCTGTGATCTGTGCATGACAAACCCCGCCCAAAAAACATCATCAATAAAAATATACTGTGAAACACTTGCTTGTTAGGATTTGTTCACAAATTCAGATCTAGTTACATTTAAAAGAAAATAATACCAATGCGCTTTTTAAATTTCTTTTCCTTTTCTTTTCCCAGATTTCTATATGGACATCAGATAAAAGAAAAAATAATAATTCCATCACTCCCTTTGACTTTGACAGCTTCGAGATATATTTGTGCACGAGTCTTTCGCGTTTTATCTTCTGAGCCCCATCTTTTAAATTTGGCATTTGTCAAGTTGGGTTCAAAAGACATTCAGACAGGCTCTCCTTTTCATTCTCTCATCTAGTGTCAGCCTTGTCATAATAAATCTGTGTAAGAGTGATGCCAAAATACATAGCGAGAGCCCTTCATATGCATTACCTTTGATATGAATCCCTGTATCCAGATGCTGCAGCCATTTGAATACATGCTTTCTGGTGGCACTGTGCATCTATTTGCTACTCTTGGCTACACTTGAATGTTGTGCTTTACTTAATTATTAATATTTTAAACAAAATAATTCATCGACCCATCTTATGCAATATGCATTTTAAAAAGTTCTGAGGTAAGGGATGAATAAAAAATGAAAAAAGCAACAAAAAAAAGTGTCATCTTCAATGTACCATTTATCCCTGTCGAGTGACATTTCAGCTCACTCATTTATCGTCTTTGGTTTTATATGCAGGCTCAATGAGTTATTTTGTTCTAAAATACACCAAAATATCTGGTATTTTAGACACTGTGTTATTTAAAAATATTTTCTCAATGCCCAAAGAATGTAATTATCGTAGCAAGAGCTTCTTTTTGATTGGCTTATTAACCTTTTCTGTAAATTTGACTTGGAAATCATATCAAGAACTGCTTTTTTTCCTTTTTTTTAGCATACCATGGCAAACCTTTATTTGCTGCCTGTCCAGATGCATAACACAGAGTCTGACTTGCCCACCTACCATCATCCACTCATCTGCGTAAGTGCTCTTAAAGGCTGGCAGCTACGTAACAGAACGTTTCCTCCTCCACTTTGGGCCCGACAGCAATCTATAATTAATCTGCAGCTCTGTACGCAGGTGTAGCTCCCACTGCAAACTCCCAAATCCATTTAAGCAAGCTGAAGCTCTGGTCTGGTTAGCCTGACACACAACCTTTGTGAAGGGCTGAGTAAGAATGAACAACTGTTAATGGTGCTAGATGAGGTTTTTACGCACTGCACTCTGCTAGATACTGCAGGAACGATGGTGCACGTATGTGTGCGAAGTGAGTGCGTTTGCGTCCCTGTGCATGTGTGAATCAGACAATGGCAACTGCAGCAAAAGCGAGCATATGAGATTTATGGCGAGCAAAGGGGAAGCTGACTGGATAATGGGTAAAAAGAGAAGGAATGCACAGGGAGGAGGTAGAGAATAAGAGAAAAAGAGAGAGGTACTATGGTCCAACATAAAGGTCAAGTTAAAGCTTCCCAGAGGATGTGCTGACATTAGAAGCCGAATGTCTCTATAAATGCTCTCTCTTTCTTTCTCATCGTCTTCCCTCCTTTTTTATGCTTCCTGCGATCTGAGAGGATGTGTGTGGTATTGCCCATGATTCTGCTCATGAGAACCCTATATGACAGATTGTCTACTCTAACTCGGCACCAGCAAAAGGACAGAGCAACATGCTGAGAGCTTGTAGACATTCACTTTCTTCTCTACAGATCAAGCGTGCTGCCTTGTTAAGCCCAGGTCTCGCTAGACTTCTGGGCTTTGGGGAAGTCTACTGAAGACTCTTAGCTGACCTCGCCAACCTTTTCCAGTTATGAATAGTCTGGAAGCACCAAGGGCAAAATATAAGAACATTAAAGTGCGGGGCAAATTTGTGGCACGCCTCTCGTTCAAATTACGCTCACAATCTGCCAATAATTAGCAGCTGATTGAGTAAGGCGGCAGCTCATTACGCAATCAGTGCCTGGGACTGCCCTCAAGGTAAATTCTGTAAATGAACGAGCTCAGAATGTAGTTCATAGGAAGGATTTATCACAGAGTAACAAAAGTTTAACAAGACTGAGATTCAACCTCACCTGAGAAACACGCCAGTATAATAGATCATATTGTATAAAACTTATTTTCAGGAATTTACGTAACACATGCAGTTTGACATATTACAAAAGAGAGTGAAAATTAGAGACAGTAGAGCAGGTTGAGGAATATGTTGTTAATATGGGCAGTGTTTCACTAGGACAGAGGTACTTTAATTAGCAAATACCCACACTCCTCATCCCTCTTTCTAAAATGCCAAAATAGTCATAACTAGCTGGAATTGATAAGTACGTTATTCATTATTTGTGCTTTTTTTTTGTCTGCAATCAAACACACATCCCTTTACATTCCTTCTGTTATTCTCACACAAATCCCTGTATACTACAGATAGAGGTGCTATTCACTGCTGAAACACTGGCTGCTCTTCAGTTGTTATGCAAAATAAGTGTAATCAAAACAACAAAAACAAACACCTAAAACAAGAAAAATAAGGAGCACAATGCCAGACACACAATGCATCTGAATGACAGGTTTGAGACCACTAATATCGCTTACCTCTTCACTGTATTTGCTGACGTAATAATAGATTTCGTTGAGAGCGCTGAGCATGTTGAACTCTGTGGAGTGGAGTCTGGCTTGTTCTGCCAAATAGGCATTCATGTCCTGGTCACTAATGGCTGGCAGCCGGTTGATGTCGGCATAGTACCTGGGGATACAGACGAGGGGAAACGTCACAGACTCGCTGAGTCAATGCGATAGTTCAACTGAGGCTTAAATTCTTTTATACAGTATTTCAAATTTGGATCCATTATATCACTTTCACTAACAATGAATGCCTGCTAACAGTCACTGACAAAGCTTTTACTGAATCTGGCTGAGAAATGAATACATGAAAAAAGAGCATTATGAATCAGTTTCCCCAAAGATCCAACTCTCATTGTATGACGATACAAAAAAAATAAAAAATAAAAAAAGATGTGGGGGGTGTTAGCATGCTGTATTAAGTGAATGCAACGGCCCCTACCTCTCTACCCAGCTCTTGTAATTGGGGATATCTTTAGCATAGAGCAGCTTATTTGATGGAGAGTCTTTGCCCAGGCGGTGCTCTGAGGTGGAGCAAGAATCCATGAAGGTTTGCGCTACTACAGACAGACAGGCGTCCGTGATGCTGCTCTTATGGATGTCAAAGACAAACTGCGGGTTCTTGATCACATTTACCCAGAAACGCAAAGGAAGGCTGGCAGACAGAAATAAAAATAAGGGAGATACAGAAAGGCGTTAATAGATAGTCACATGCAATCTTACTTTTACTGTCTTTAGTAGAAAACCCCTTACCAATTGCTTTTCCATGTGTGACGTACGTCTGTGTCGTGAATGCCGTGTTTGTCTGCCTGCTCATCCAGGAAGTCAAACATGTATTTGATGGCCAGGGGAAGGGTGCTCCCTCGGTGGACTGTACTGAACAACGTCTCAAACAAGTCATCAACAAATTTTTGTAGTGTACCCTAGTAGAAGAACGAGAGTAAAGAGATTAACAATGCATGAGCAACAAGAAACAACGATTATAACAGAAGAAAAAGCAACTGTGAACGCAGCGTTATCATAAAAAGTGACAAACTTTTCTGTGGCCACAGAAATGTATGAGAGAATACTGACGTACCTTGGTAGCTAGCAGTCGGGTCAGATAAATCTCAGAGACCATCTTGCTGCCACGATCTCCTTCCTTCTGATCTCCATGCTCGTGGTTTTTCACCAGATGCCAAACCTTTACACCACTTTCTAGATCGGGGGTAATCATGGGAGCACGTGATCGGAGGCTGTCTGGACTCCCGGTGTAGCGGAATGAAGAGTCTGTCCAGGACAGGAAAGAAAAAAGGAGAGGGAGAAAAAAAAAAGCGATAGAGAATTATTAGCAAGCCTAAATGACTGTGATTAAAAAAAGCTTCCCTTAGGTGTAGCATCATCATGTAAATTTAGCATGCACTCACACCTACTGTACATAGAACACCCACAAACAAACCCACACAAGAACACACATACACAGCCCCTTTCTCATTTCCATCTCTGCTTTGTAACTCATTACACAGCCGAATCCTCTGCGCTCCTCCTCCTCTAAGCCATGCTATAAAGGAAATTGCAATAATGGATAATTTCTAAGAACAACAAAGTAATGAAAGGGAGGAGGAGTTGTGGTGTCTAGCATTGCACGGATTAGTAATAGCCATCTTGAGACTTGAATCTTAAATGACACAGAAAATGGATGAAAACAAGACTTTGACCTCTGTCCTTCACATGCAAAACCAAATTATTATTGTGCAGGACTAAAAATACTAAATATGTATTACTCTGCTTATTGACTCTACTTTTTCTTCTCTCCGTATGCCATTATTTATCTGATGAGTATTTGCTTTTCATCTTATTCATTCTCTGTCTCTTATATAATCCCCGTCTCACCGACTGAGACACTGTTGTGCCGAGTTCCACTTAAAGCACTCATAATTGGTTCTTCCTCGCCACATTGTGCCAATGCCAAATGTCCCTGTCATCCTCTAATCAATACATCAAAAGATTCCTGCAGCAACTTGTTAAGCACTGTAGCCACCATCCTTCATCCATACATCCCTACCTTTGTGTACCTCTCCTTTTCATTCTCTCAGAATGATACTGCTTTCACTTTCCTTAATTAGTTGTCATCATGGCAGGTGGCTCTCTAGAGATTCAGGATCTGAGCATCCCAATGAGGATTTCTCTCACATGTCTTCAAATGCCGAGCTGAACAACTAAGCTTTTGCTGCCAATAAAACCACATACCTTTCAAATAAGACCAAACTGCAGCTCTGGAACGGGCACTAGGGACACTAAGGGATGATGTATGCACTTGTGTGCAGGGTGGATTGAGGACCCAAATCCCATCCTAATCCAGTCACTGTTTTTTTTTTCTTTTGCTATTCTACTTTTTTGTGGGCAGGGCTATTCTTTTGCCTGCACCGCAGTCTTTTCCTAACTCCCCGAAACACTAAGCAGTGACCTGCAACCCTTTCCTGCTTGGCTGCAATTCGCAGCTCCCGGACAGAGCCAGTCAGTAGGGGAGTGTGTTCAAGCTGATTTTAAAGCTAATAGGGGGTTCTGGGGGTGTAAATTGAGTCAAGATGCTAAGCACCGAACGTGAAATTGGTATGAATCGATCAGCAGGTGTCAAGGTGCAGCTGTGCCCGCTGTGCCAACCCATGATTGATGAGAGCCAGGATCATGCCAGCAGAGGCTTTGCTCTTTATGCCGTGCACAACCAGCTCCAATGCCTGAATAGAATATATGGGTATAAAACTCCAAAGAGAACAAATTAAGCTTGACAAGAAACAACCTACATAATGCAGAGAAAGTGACTTTCCTTTTGTAGTTGTACTCTTTTTTTTTACATTAGTTTGGTCATCCATCATCTTGCCATCTCTCCCAACAACCTTTACGGTGTTTTGTTCAAAATAAAGTGATGACTCAGTACGCTGCAATCTTCTAAAGGTCATCATTGAAAATATCGTTACACTTTATTTTTCACAGCACATAAACTGAAGATGATGGCCCATTTTGGAGTGTCCATAGGTGTCCACTGTTAACATTTGTAAATAAGCATAATTGGTTGGAAAGATAAGGATGCTGTTAGCTCTTTATCTGAGTTAGATAGTTTAAAGGCAGCGTTCACCTAGTGCCGATCCTGATAATTGGCTATGCTCACTTATCTTTTTCTGTTTGTGTGAAGTATCATTCACAGAGAATAATTAGCAATCACAAGTTGTGTGCTGCTGCTGTGTGTTTGGCATAGGACCAAATGTTGGCACCCGGCAGCACAAACAACAAGCACATCTAAAGCATGTGAGCGCCTGCGTGCATAGGCACTGCATGTACTGTGTGCATGCCCACGTGGGCACAAGTATGTGTGCAAATAGCAACCCAAAATGTCCCGCAGAGAACGGATCTTCATTATAAAAAATATTATAGCCTCAAAACTAAACAATGGCTTTCTCTGTCATTCTCTCTCAGTGTTCTTTCCATACCATCCAACAGAGGTTGGGCCTGAACTGTGAGGCAAACTGCAGCATTCACACAGTTGGAAGGGGGTGGGGTGGGTGGGGGGGGGGTGGAGAAAGCAGCTAGAACCTCTCTAAAGAGAAAAAAAGAGTAGACCATTGCTTTGGGGAAAGAAGATTTCCCTTTGTTCTTATCTGAAACAACTAATGTAAAAGTACTTTGATGTATCTATCAAAAGCAGCAATAGCACTACATCAACATGGATTTAACTGATGGCTAACCCTCACAATCCACCTGTAATTACCTAATATATATGCTACATCAATCAATACAATCAATGCCAGCCAAAACAAAGGCATATAAAGAGCAATCATGTCTAGTGACTCACCGTATCTGCTGATGGAGGTGCGCGATATGCTGGCTGAGGAAGGGATGTTGTATGATGAGGTCTGCTTTGGCACTAAAGCCACCACACAGCGGTCCGACACCTGTGTGATGAGACAGATTTCACAAAAATCAATCTTTTAAATAGAAAAGAAGCATTCCATGTTCATACATGTGTTAAATATCTCTCTATTCCTAAAATAAAGTCCCACTATTCCTTGTTTAAAACCCATTCTCCAGAGAGTTTTGTGGGCCACCATCACATACCGCGTGTGTGTAATTTATTTATGTATCACATGTTCTCACAAATGTTTCATACCAAAGAGAAGACTACAAATGGGAACGTAGGGGACTGAGTGAACAGTCCCATGAGCAAAACACATCTCAAACCCGTACATCCTTCCCTGTCATATCTGCACTCCCTGCTGTTCTCTACCACAGCCCTGTGGCTTTTTTCGGAAGAGCAGAGTGCTGTGACTGCATGATGGCTGTACTCAACATGACTGTCATTGTCATCACCCTTCACAAACCTTAGAAACATGATGTAAGCTTTGGAACTGGGATAAGATGCTGAGAGAAAGAGAGAGGAAAATGGAAAAAGAGAGTGTCAGATGGAGAGAGACAGAGACTAGAATGCTGAATGTCTCATCTTGTGTACACTTGACACCACTGGAGAAAAAAAATGGGGTACGCAGGTATAATAATAGCAATAGAGAAGCAGCGAGTCAGAGTCAAAGAGAAAGACGAAGAAAAAAGGCTGTGTAAAAGATGTTGTGTCATGAATAAGACACAGACACTGGGGTTTATCCCCACCACCCCACCCCTGTGGTGTGGTAGCCTGAGAAAACCTGACATAACTTACATTTGAAAGGACATCCTCAAAACTCTTTTTAGAGATCTTTCATCAATCTAGTATTATAATTAATGGGTCAAAAAATGACAGTTTAGTTACAGTTATGTGCTACTAGTGCAGCTACAGCAAAGGAATTTAGTCTGGAAAATGCAAAACACAGCAAACAAAACCGGTGGTTCTTTTCTGAAAACCAAAACAACAAACAGCTTGTTGGCTGGCATTTACAGCTCACCCCAAGGAGGGATTTCTGCTTCAAACCCAGTGAAGAAAAACTGATGAGCCTCTAGTGGAGAAATAAACAATAGGAAAATGCCAGGCTCCAAAAGGAATACCTCAAAGAATCTATAGAAAAACAGGAAATTAGGCTTTTCATTTTCTTTAGCAAGAATGGACCCTTTTGGGCTCTCGTTGGGAAATGAACCACTGGTTACTGGGTTGGGCATTTATGGTGCTTTTCCCCGTTCTGGAAAGCCACCTTCTCTCATTCATGTCTTCACCCGTTATTTCCACTTTCATAAACTAATCTCAGCTCTGCTGTTAGCTGGAGTTGCCATCTGGTCTCTACTGAACAGACACTCGAAAATGGGGATAAAGTCTGGAAGAATCCTCTTAAAGAAGCAGCTCAGGCACCAAGGCCTATTGAAGGGAAATGAAAAATCTGCTTCCTAACCCCCACTCGCGACTAGCATCTTCAACTGTCTCTCTCCCTTTTCACCTCTTGTGCATTTTGCTTTCCTAAGCTTAATTTCTATGGCCTCTCCGTTTTATAGCCACCTCTTGGCTGACAATCCACGGACCAACTCTAATATACTGACAGCGTGGACTTCCGTAAAGTTTGCACCGCTATTCCTGTGATACATTTTCTCCTGGGAGCATGAAATAGCTTCTCTGCACCCCCTCCTTCCACTCCCTCCACTTCTCTCTCTTTCTCTCTGCTTTTTATGGCTGACATAGAGGCTAGAGCAGAGATGGGTCCTTGTGATAGTAGTAAATGATTGAAGGCGTGCAGATTCGCCCTTCAGGGATAATCCAGTGTGGGGCTGATAGTGGGCAGGTGTGATAAGGGCTGTGGGCCCTGCCTGTGATAAGACCTTCCATTAGACAGTACAGAGTGGACCAGACAGCAGAGAGTGGTCATCCTAGATGTTTTTTTTCCCCTTTTCCCACCTTCAGCCCTCCCCACACAAACCCACTGTTCTGGTCCAAGCCTGTTACCCCTTGGTATCCCATCTCGTCTGGACTGATGCCCTCAGATCATGATGCTTATCACACCTACGGACTCTGCCCACTAGCTTGGAAACACATCATCTGTGCATGTTTGTTGTCAGAACTGAAAAAATATGAAATGGGCTATTATACGCAAACATTTCTTTCTTGGATGGCAACAGGAAAAAAACTTTAATGCAAATTTCCATTACTTTATAATGGGATATTAGTTCTTACAAATATTTCGGCTATAAATAGACAATAGTTTTCCTCCTAACCAACTTTTATATTCCAACTTGACAGTCACAGCATTAGATTAATGAACAGACAGAAAAATGAGCAGTATCTGTTGTGTCTGGGGTTGTTGAAAATAGCCTAAATGCCCCAAGTCTGCAATCTGGGTAACCGGACTCTACTGGTGTGGTTATCAGTCTCTCCTCTTCCTACTCCTTCACCACAGAGGAGGAGGACACACAGAGGTCACCACTCAGGCTACAAAAACTTTTAAACCGCCCTTATTTTAGCATTTTGCAATTTTAGGAAGAAGCAGTATGAAAATACGTCCACTATATTCAAGGGAAAAAAACAGTCTATGCATTTGCCCCACAATTGGATGTGGAATAATATCATCTACTAAATAACCTTGTTGTCAAACATAATCAAAGTAATTGAGTGCACCGTGCACTGGGAACAACATGCTTGGCCTGTCTGCAATTTGAATCATGGGGAAAAACAACTCTGGCTACAGCTCACGATAATGCCCACTTTAGGAATTGTCAGTGCTGCCTTCAAGTGATCTCAGTAATTCTGTAACTCTGTAATTCTGTTTACTAACTATCCAGTAGCTCCCCCACCCCCATCTTTGTCTTAAAATGACAAAAAGGGAGGGTGGAGGAGGAAGAGAATGGAGAATGAGAAGAAAGTGCCAGAAGAGCTTGTCTTTGACAACGAGGAAGATTAAGTAGCAAAGCAAAACTGAAATCAACAATCAGTCAACACCCCCCCCAAAAAAACAAAAAACAAAAAACAAATTCAAACCCAAAAAAACAAAAACACATTATCCAAATTATTATTATCCAAAGGATAATACTTCATCTTCAGTTTGGATGAGTACAACCAAGTGAAATGAGAATATATACTGTTGTATATACAGTGTTACAGTGTGCGTCTATACTTTTTAAACCATGCAAGAAAGAGTACAATAAAATAAAATAAAATAAAATACAGAAATATTGGAAAGGTTGGAAGAAGGGGTTTGAGTTCCCTCCCTATGAATCCAAAGGTGATGAACAAGGAGTCTGAACTCATTTTCAGTGTGTACATTTATGTTTTTAATTTTAGAGTAGTTGGGAAATGAGGGGGAGAGCAGGGAGGGTGCAATTCCACATTCTGGTTGTGTAAACCATTATTTCCCATGTGGCAGAGTAAATAGCCAATGGGGTTTCTTGGGTTGCTGTGAGCCCTATGAATTTTAATGCCTCTGTCTAGTCCCTGTGTCTCTACTATGAGAGAATTAGCAAATACTTGAGCTGATGTTCAGACTCACTTTGCATATTTCAGACCCCCTTTCACTATTTCCTGCTTACCTCTTCCCATTTTTTCTTCAAACATTTCCCGTCAGTCTGGGGCCTAATGAGCTGAGCTTCCTTCTTTTCATATGTAGCCAGATGTGTTGTCACAGCTGCCAATGCAGTGCCATGATGTGTGACACAAACACACACAAACTCATACATAGGGGACTATTGCCAGCTCATCAAAACAGCAATGAAGTTTCAAAGTCGTTCCATCCTACTTTGATCCCTTCCACCACTGACTGCCTAATGTTGCAATGCCCCGTCTCCTCCTCTCCTTCCACGCTGTGTTGCCCTGCACTCTACATGGCGTACACTACTGTGCCTTCCATTCTAGGCACGTTCTTACATCCATAATCAATAGCAGTCAGAACTGCTATTGAGCGAGTAAATAAGTTAAATGGCCACACACATGTCGCTGTGTGTCCTGTTGCATCCCTTGGCTAACGATGGCAACCAAACTGTGACAGAAAGAACTTGAAAAACAACAACAACCACAACACAGGCACATTTTTGGTGTGGAAGCAAACATACTGAACTGCTTTATCAAGGATGAAAGCACTGCAGTGACCAAGAGGTAGGCAGAGCTTGAGAGGAAGGCAGAACAAAAGTGAGTGGGGAAAAAAGTCAAGGGAAGAGGAGATCTTATTGCTTGTTAGCGAACTAGAAAAAATAGAAAAGGGAAACGGCTAAGGGCAAAATGTACACAAAGCAAATATGTAAGTAAATAAATACATAAATAAAACGTGGCAAAGGGGAGATAAAGGTGAGAACAAAATGGAGGGCGACAAGCAAAAAAAGACAAAGGGGAAAGAAGCTGCATGGTGCCAAGTCCTGTGTGAAGGACACTGTGATGTGTCCCATCTTCTAATGACTCCTACATCTGTTAAATTATTCTGCTTGTTCTTCTGGGGCAAGAGTTCAGATTGACCCCCTACTGCGAGGGCTTGAGCTTCACCACCTCGTAGCCATTTTCTGCTTCTAGATGCACATGTGTCTCCTTTCCCCATGGTCCCAATTTTCAAATCCAGCCAAAGCTGCATCCCAGCTCTTAAGCAGGTAACCCAGAATCAAACTCCATGCAGCCTTTAAACAGACTGTCCCCCTTGACTGGCTAATGAGAGCTGACTTAGGATGCAAGATTCATGACCTGCGGAGATAGTTCTGAATTGCCTGTTTATTTCTTTATTCCTTTTGTTCTTCTTTTATTATCTTATCTGTGGCTTCCACTAACCCCGTCTTGTTCCCCCCCCCCTCCCTCTTTGTTTACGATGTGAAAAGCCTTAAATTTCCCAGAAAAAAAAAATGCAGAACTCTCCTTATCAGACAGCCACGTCTTTAGCGGCCTCCGTTTCTCTTTGTTAAACAGAGGGCAACAGGTTCGCCCATGGGCTCTCAAATTGTGGGGTGTGAAAGGAGGTTCCAGAACTGAAGAGACAGAAGCAGGCAGTCACAGCGGGACTAATTGTTGCCAGCATAGAAGTCAGAGAACGACAGAGAGAGGGGAAAGAAAGAGAGGGAAAATGAAAGAAGGAGAGCTGCTTTTCCTCCCCACTGGAGCAGCTTCATCTCTCCAGGGAGGGGGGAGAAGTGTCAACTGAGATGCTGAGAGTTCATCTCTCCTGCCACCTGTACAGTAATTGTCCTCTATTCGGAGTCACTTGGATTACACCAGGCATGGGCATGCAAATGAGGGGTGGAAAATTGGCTGCCTAAAAGTCAAGAGCAGGAAACATCAAAGTTTGCCAAAGTGTGCGGCACAATTTGAATGGTAAAATCCACATCAGGAACTAAAATGAGACGGGGGTGTTTTAAGATGTAAAAAGCAAAGTTTGAGAGTGATTAGGAGGAATGTTGCTCTAAAGCATTTGTGTGTGTTTACCTGGTAGTGCATGAGAGTGTTGAGTCTCTTCCAGTCATTTTCAATCTTAGTTGTGATGTCTTCATCTTGCAACACCACACGAGCCATTCGTCCCTGGCGCCATTCTGAAAGCGCAAAAACACAAATACTGAATTATGAACAACCGCATAGTGCAAATTATACATCATAGTGAGCCATAATTTAAAACCATATGTGGAGGATGCTGTGAAGTTACATAATATTGGTTTATGCAGTGTTTCCAGAGATGGCTCCCGTGCAGGGCAACTGTGAATTCCTATGACGCTAAACCAAACTCTCACCTTCCAGTTGGTGAAATGTAACCTGCTTAGAATAAAAGCACTCTACAACCACACACACACTCACACACAAAAGAGCAGATATAAGTAGCCTGTATTCTTGTACGGCTCTCGGCATGTGCGCTCCTCTCACAGACTTGGATTGACACGCATCTTAATTAAACATTACACACGAACAATTGCAAGATGTATATTCAGGCAGGCTGCACACTTTAATTGGTACTTGTGTCACTTACGCAGCAGTTGGCCCATCGGGGTCAGAAAAAAAAGAAGAAGAGGAGAGCAGACAAGACAGGATGAAAAAAAATGAGCAATGAGAAAATCACCTCCTTTCAAAGGAAAAAAATAGGAGGTAGGGGTAACAGGTAGAGATTATAAGCACTGTGGGAGGGCAGCAGCTCTGACAGGTCATTGTGGGGTAATGAAATGATAAGTATGCTAAAAGTGGAAAGTGGATAGCCACTGTGGGCCTCATACTGGTAGCAATCATCAAATTGCTTCTCATTCACTAAGTTCTATGACTTTGTGCATCCGCCAGATGACCATATGATATTCCTGTTTGACATAACATACTCCTCAAACCCTCTAACCTACAGTCAAATCTCCAGATAAAGCTGAAGAACAAAAGACGCTCTTATAGAGATGCAATTATTTTTGAGAGGGAGGCAATAGATGCACTGAGAGCGATACTGTGGAGTGATGGATGGTATGCAGCAAGCTGTGTTTTTTTCTCCTCTTCATGCATATGAATAGAAAACGAGAGACAGAGAGAAGGCAAGGGATGGAAATGGCAGTGCCGCTGGTTTGCCATGCTGCCAGCTCTTACTTGTGTTGGCCACTCACACACCCACATCATAAACACAAACACGCACACACAAAGACGAGCCCACTTCTCTATCTCGATCTACTTTGTCTTATTGGCGCTACCAAACAGTAAAAGCTGCCAGACGGAGGGATGCGCCGCATACTGTCAGTCAGTTTGATAGAAAGCCTGGCAGCAGTACACTGAAGCTGGTTACCTGGCTGGGCTGCTAGAACACAGCTTTTATCACACTAATGCACCAATAATCTGTACACATGGCTAGATTTTCTCTGACTGATACATTAATCTGTGGGTGTGAAGGACTTTACACCTGCCAGCTGCATCTGTGAGTGTTGTGTGTGTTTGTGTATTTATTTGTGCTCGGGTGTGTGTGTTTGCGCCCTACCGAGGTCCATGTCGACAGCACGTGGCCGCTGAGAATAGGGCATGTTCTTGTAAACAGCATCCAGTATCTTCTCCTTCACTTGGGTGATGGTGTCACAGTTCAGCACCTTTACTGGAATCTCTGGACTGTTTTCATTGTCTGGGTTCACACAGTTTAGGATCTGGAGTGCAAATAAGGGAAAAGAGAAGAGTGGGTGAGGGGACGAAATATCAAAGAAAGGGAAAACGTGAGAGCAGAGCAAAAAGCTTGAGGTGTCCTGTTACTGGCTGGACTTTGGTCCAGCTTGAAGCTTTGCCCTCATTAGAGTCTCCTCGGAGCATGGCAGGAGCTTTGAAAAACCATTTCCGCTCTTGCTGGCATCCAGAAATCTAATTTCACACCTTCGGCGGGACACCAATTTCCAGCTCTGCCGGGGTGTTAGCACGTAATGAGCCAAATTCCCAGTCAGAGCAATCAGAGCATTGTCATGTCACATGCTGACTTTGTGAGTGCTTTTTTTCTCTGTGCATTTGTCTGTGTATATAGAGGGCTATGTTTGGTGTGTTCCAGTCTCCACAGCCACCCACTCTGATGTTGGGCCAACACTGGAGGTAGTGGGATAATTAGTTAATTTTCTTCCTGCACTAGAATGAAGAACTCCAACATAGCAAACATGGCTATGACATCTTAAAATCTGATTTATTGTTTGGTATATTGGAGTCTGTGTGTCTGTGCATCTTGTGAGCAGCATTTTAGCCACAATCTTACTTAGACGTTTCTTAGTCAAGCACAACCTGTGCTTCAGTATGCCTTTGAGCCAGTGTGCACAGTTCCTGTGAGGCTGGTGAAGTGTGACTTACCAGGGTTTTGTACTCGATCTGTTGGCGGATGAGCTTGTCTTCACTTAGGGAGTAACGGGCCTCTCCAGTGATAGCGTCGATGGGCCCCTTTTCCATCTGCTGCTTGATGGCGCAATACAGCATGAACAGAGGCTCCCCAGCACACTCCTGCACACACACAAACAAATCCACAGATTCGCACATGAGAACAGCATGTAACATCAGATTTTTCAAGATATCAAAATAAACAAAACAAACTATCACTGTATTGGACTAACCTTGAGAAACTTGTGAAGGAGGAAAGCGAACCAGTTTGTCAGCATCTTCTCTGCAACCGATTCTGTCCTGAAAATGCATTAAAAAAGTCTAAATGTTACTTTTTAAAATCTTATTTCAAAACATTTAGTATGAAAGAGTTCAATATTTCAGGAGGTTATAAGGTTATAAACTACAGGGAGGGTATCTTGACATCACTGACCACAGACAGACATCATGGATGTCAGTCTGTGGTCACAGTGAGTGAACAGAGCAGATCAGGGCATTTGTGCATGTACGTGTATGGCCTGTGTGTATGTGTGCGTGATTGAGTATGCATGAGTGTGAGCCAATGTGTGCGAGCTTGATTATTCACGTGTGGTTCAACACAGTGGGACATCAGCAGCTGTGACAAGCCTCAGCTGTTGAGAGAGACGAGTGCTGTCACTGCCAGGTAACGCCTGATCACAGCCAAAACGATCTCCTCTCCTCTCATTTCCTCTCTTCTTCCTCCTCCGTACCTCCTCTCCCTTCCCAGTCAATCACACAGGGGGTACAGCGCACTGCCGGGCTTGATTGGGCATGAAAAAACACAAGTGTGCAATGACCCCTCGACTATTTCTATCACAGAGAACATGAGAGGACAGTGTATGACTCCTTTATGATTTCGACTCATATCTTTCTCTGAATGCCAGACAAACATCCTCCCACTGCCTCATTAGCACCATCATGGGACACTAGAGAAGCAGAAGCTGCACTTAAATAAAAAACAGAATCCAGCCAGGTGGGAATGGTTAACGAGCATGAAGCATAGATGAAAGGGTTAGTTCTGGGTGGACAAGCACCTGAGATGAATAACAACAAGTAGCTTCCACCTCATCTAGTAAAAGCGCTTCTACCTCACTCTGTTGTTATTTGACGACTGCACAAGGCTTCCTGCAAAGAGATTTAAAAATGCTACCTGGAACACACCAATACCAAGCTGTTTTGGAACACAAACTTTTTTTAACAGCTAGCTTTGGCCTGTATTATTGTCAGTGTCATTCCTCCTGCTAGCTCTAACATAGCTACTACAAACACTAATCACAAGTTAACATGCCATGGTAAAGCGCCCCATAGGACTGCACTGCTGTTTGAAGCCTGCGATTGTCACCTGGCCGTGAATGATCACTGCCAGTCAGTCTGTCCATGAGCATTGCCAATTTAAATGACAGTGCAGTGGAAAAAATGACCCTCTTAATGTAGCAGGAAATTACTGTGATTACTCTGGTGGATATGATGGAAGGTCTTTATAGCATACTGTGCTGAACTGGGGATTAGCTGGAATCGGAGCAGCCAGGTATTAAAGACAAGTTAGACGGCTTCCGTCTCCTCAATAGTGCTAGGCATGATTATACCTATTCAGGCTCTGAATGGACCTGAAGGGAGATTATGACTATTGTGGAGATAATTGCGTTAAGTCGTGTTTGAAGGCTATGAGCAAGAGTCTGGGACCAACGCAGAAGTCCCAGCAGGATTGTGTGAACCAGCGAGGTTACAAGAGCCAACAATTTAGTCAGTGAGACGAGATAAAGCGTCAGTCATTCTTTCTCTCTCATTAAATTGAGATTGAATGAGGTATTGGTCTATTTTTTACTTGCAAATACAAAACTTTCCTTCAGCTCCAGGACAGAGGAGCAGAGGTTATATTTTGTTTTGAATGATGTGCGGTCGAATTGTGATGTTGTCTTCCACGCCTGGAGGCTATTCCCCTGCCAACGAGAGTGCTGGCCAGTCTATTGGCAGCTTGTTGAGAGGATGGAGACTTGTGTGACAGCTTATTTGAAGTGCGATGTGCCAACGGGGGGAGCGTGTACATTAGTTCACCCAGTTTCAGGTACAGGATGAGGGAGTAAACAATGCTGAGGAGCTGAAAGATTGCACGCTTCTGTGCATGTATGTCTGTGTGTGTGTGACAATGCATTCTCTTTGGGGGAAAACATACAAGCTCTATTGTTCTGTCCTCTTTGTCATTCCATATACGTACAGTACTGTGCAAAAGTCTTGCACCACTTATTTTATTTATGGAAAATAGGTCCACCGATTTACTGAAATATGTAGATATAAATAGAAATAAAATATATAAGGCAAAAATAGACATTGTACAACTCTACCAAGCTTGAAAGTGTTATGACCACTTTTATTCTTCAGCACAGCCTGAATTTTTACGCAACCTTTCTCATAATTTCTTTAAGTAGTTCTCTAGGCTTTTTGAGGACATTCCAAAGGACATGCATTGGACATAAACACATTCCTTTGAAAATGGAGAACTTTGAAAGACTTGCAGAAAGCCTGAGGAACTGTTGCTTAAGACCGTTTAAAACTATAAGAAAAATCTGGCTCTTTGGAAGCAAAATACCAAGAAATAAGGGGTGGCTCAAGACTTTTGCACAGCACTATATCTACACAACAGAGAGAATACATACATAGAGAAAGACACAAAGTATTTCTCCAAGGTCTCAAAAAAGTAATTTGAAAACATAATAAGGATCCATAAGAGCCTGAGGCTGTGTTTTCATGCTGAATAAACTTGAAGGTATTGTGGAGTTTTTTGGACAATACTCCAAATCCCTGAGTAATTGCCCTCCTTCCTCTACAGGAATTCACCCCTCTTTATACCCCCCACCTCATGCTTACCATGTGCCCCTCCCTGCCTGTATGAGACTTGAGTGTGTTAGAAGTTAATGGAACCTATTAAGTATTTTAATAAGCTCAGCAAGTCTCGAAGAAGGAAGTCAAATAAAGCCTTTGTGAGGGGGCTGTGCTGACTCCCCTTTAATATCTCTTCACTTGGATGTCGGGCGGGGGGGAGCCCTTTGTTCTCCTCCTTCTCCTTCTCTTCTTGTCCTCCTTCTCATCTGCCTCCACTTCCTTCTTTCTATTAATTGAGTTTCATTAATGAACATCAGGATTTCATTATCCCACATAGTGCTTAAGACAGGCCCCATCTCTGGTCTCCTAATGGCAGCTAGGGTGGACTGGGGGGGCTATTTTAGCAGCCAGTTGAATGTCTTTCAGTGAAACTAATGCCAAACACAATACTCACTCTCTTAATAATGCTGTACTCCATTGCTCTGCATGGGCGGAAATCTCATTACAAAAACGCGTAGGAGAAAAATAATACAAGATTGAAAAGTCTCAAGGTGATAGAAGCAATGTTCAGTGATTCCATTAAAAGAGCATTATAAAGAAGAGAAAGTGAAACTGGGTAAATCAAGAGGCTTTGAGAAAACTTATAGATGGAGACAATGGAGAAGAGACTTTAATGCATAAAAAAGCATGTTTTGATAGGGGTCATTTAATCTGTAAAAGTCTGAGAAACTGGAGGGGCAGAAAGATGGCCAGAGGACAAGGTACATATAGAGAATGGGAGAACTGGAATGATAGGACACAGAGAGAACGTGAACACAAGAGCACTAATGGTGGTAAATACAATCCAAACAATATGGGGTGCTTCATCAACTCCACTTAGCGCACTGAAGAGTGTTAAAATCAAACACAAAGCTTAGATATCACTTTCAAAAAGCTTTTAGGAGAATGAAAGTGACTGTGAGCCAAAATCATTCCTTATCAAGGCAAAGACAACAGAAGGTATTTGAAATCTTTACATACCAAACAGACAGGAGTTTCTCTGAAAAACAACCCTCAAAAGAGCACGAGTGCACCCTTCAAATATGATTCCAGGAACTTAATTAACTGGGGATGATATATGCTGCATAAATGCAAGATAATGTACAATGTGCTATAATTTGTTGTCACTAGTCTGATATGATTGATGGTAAAATGGGGCCTGGCACTCTGCTGAGCTTAAGAGTAAAAAGTGCGTATATGTCGCATTGCAACTGGTGTATAAGATTTCCAAATTCCCCCCTGGCTTTCAGAGACATTCAACCTACCATCAAACTTTCTCAGTGACAAGAGCTGTGTTGTATTCCTTTCAGCTACAATGAGGTTAACTACTTCCTCAAATACTGCAGATGGCAATGGTTTACTTTTTATGCTTACTCTGCCAAGAGGCATGTCACACGGATTCATTTTAAGTCTGTGACATAATTCTTTAACCCGTTCAGTGTCAAAGATCAGAAATATTTTTTTAAATTGCTAGCTGCATATTTATTAAAGTTATATACATATTAGTCCATATATCCTCACGTCTACAGTTAGTAAATGCACCATCAGATCTGTGCAGACACCTTACGCGTTTTAAGGAAGAGGGCTGTTTCTTTAACATGCTGTTCTATTTAACCCACCTTTAAACCTGCACACTTAGCAAGAAAGCTGCATACCTTGAAACTGCACAAGGATATTAATTAATTAACATTATCATTCCCAATGTAGTGTAGATAGTGCATCAGCAATTAAATACTCAAATATAGAAAACATGCTATCTGGAGATAATCTCCCCGTGTGAGAGACAGAATATTTGAGAGGACTAGAGAAATTAGCTGTAATGGAGGCAGAGGTGGTGAGAAGTAAGAGGAGGTGCGGTGTCAATGCTAATCAGAGCCTGCTTTTACAATCAGCATCTTCAACGTGCTGCAAACTTAACTTGGAAATTTATCTGTGGAAAGACTTGCAAACCTCGGTATAATCTGCTCAATTAATAGGCTTATTAGTTGTTTAATTAGAATTCCACACCCGACACCCCTCCTCCCCTTTTTTCTGTGCAAAAGCTAGTAACAGCATGGTGCTCCAGCTTCCCACACAAACTTACTGCACAGATAACAGCTCAGTTCGATGACAAAGCTGTGCATATATACTGTACCTGCTGTGTTTTGTAGTATAAATATACACTACAGTATATAGCGTTCATACTCTGAACACATCTCACTGTAAAGCTTTAAATGTTCCCTGTAGAATTTTCACAGACGTCTTTTATTAAAATACCTGTACATGCGCACATAAACACACATACACTTTTGATGTCAGAGATGTGCGTATACGAGCAACTGCAATCTTTAATAAACAACAATTTGAGGTCATTGCATATTAAACTCTGGTTACCATTAAATTGTGGGATCGTGATGAGCCGCTTAAACCCATCACAGATGAAACCAGTTCTCAGTATTTGTAGCTCTTGTCTTTATTGTTTTCTCCTGTAGAGCCTGCTAGTTTGAAAACTTGGTTTGAATTGAACTGAATGAATAAAGTGATTTGGTTGCCTTGGATGTCCTTGATGTATGTTGCTGAACTATTGTAGTTGTGCGAATTTTGCACAAGTGTAAGCTCACTAATTATGCATTAGAAATTCATATCACTGGAATCCAATATAGTCAGCACAGATTTATATCTGTGTGTTCTAACAAGGATGATATCTACAGAAATACGCACTGTACCCCAAAAGATACATGGTACAAAAGCACAAGCATCTGTCCAAATACAGCTATTTTATTAAAGCAACAAAACAAAGGGCATCTTAGCTGGAATAATAGCAGGTGTTTCACTACCTTGTTATATGTAATAAAAAACAAACTGAGGAGATGTGACAGAAAAAACAGCTGAACGGGAAAATGGCAACAAAGCACAGCCCAGCAGCCTCACTCTACGGCCTGCACAAACACAATTACTGCTTAGAGAAATCTTCAATTTGACTATCATCACAGATGTGCGAGCGTGTTTGAACGTGTGTGTGAGTCAGCTGGCTGGCTTCATGTCGGCTTTTCTCCAAATAGGCAACGAGGAAGACAACAACAGCAAAGAGCCATGTCAAATCACTAATCCCTTAAATTTTTCATAAAAATGGGGACTGAAATGTAAAAACTATAGGACATTTAGCCCTCCAGGCTACAAAGGCGGGACCCGAGGATTATGTACCACTGTGTTCCTAATAAGAACATAATGAAACGGATAATGAAAACTTAGAGGTGACATGGAGCCCTATTGTCATGTAAAATAACAGCTTAATCCAGGTCCATTTGATGCTGTGATGCTTTAGTCAATTCCTCTGTCAATATGCAGGGTTTTTTCTATCTGGCAGTAATTTAAGCTCGACTATTAACGTGACTTTAAAAAAAAAAAAAAAAATAGAAACATTTCTTAAATGTATCTGAAATAAGGAGCATTAACAGCAGAAAAGGATGTTTGGAAACAAAGCAGCTGCCTGGTCTCACGGTCTCATCTTATTAAGTAAAGTAAACATAGTCAAAATCATGCACAGAGCAGCCAGGCTTTACGAAGGACTGTGATGGACTTTGCACATATTTTTTAAGCTACTTTGTTTGCCAAAAGCAGCTGCGGAAACCTGAGCAGGAACTTAGTAGGTGTTTAAAGTTTTAACACGTCATTCTAACTTCCCAGAGAAACAATGTACATTTGATACACAGGGAAAAAAGTTCAGCTGAACCACTTAAATGTTTTATAAAGAGCCTGAGCTCGGAGGATAAGTTAGAGTGACACTGGTATTTAGAGAGAGCGGTGGGAAAGAGGGAAGCTAGAGGGAATGTGGAATTATGCAGAGAACTCAGATGTTGCTCCTCGTGCAAATATTGCATGTTGTTTATCTCATTGTGCTGCAGATGTACAAGTTCCATAACACTAATTACAAGTGTGATTCTGTGAAGTGTCTACATGGAAACATGGGGAAAAAGGAATGCACAAGAAACATGAGAAAAAGGTTATAGAACATATGACTCTAAATCAAAACCTATCCATCTGTCTAAAAACGTTATATGATGCTGCACCTCTTCTTTTGCTAATGAACGTTCTGTTTTTGTTATCTACGTAGCTATCAAAGAACAGCATCGCATATGAGGGGATAAACAGTAATGCTGTGTGTTTTTATCCTTTCTGGCTCAATATTATAAAGCTATGCCAAACAAACAGCATTACTGAGGATTAAGGCATTCTCATTACAATTGTGCACAATAGAGAGGCCTTTGTTTATCTTATTTAGTGTTCATTCATTTCTTCGTTTAACTATTTGAAGCTTTATAATAAGATGGAACAAACAAGTAAGGTTTAAGTTCAGTTGGGCACGATTCAAGTCTTTATATCATGAAGGAACATTATTGCCGTGTTACCTGCGCAGCAGCAGTTTGGGATGGTTCTTGCTCTCCAGGTTGCGGTCAATCAGGTCTGACAGCAGGTGTTTAAGGACATCGGTGGCATACTCCAGTCGTCCTTGAAGGGCAGTCATGATAAGTGAGGCCACATTGCCGCGGTCCCTCATGGAGAAAGAGCGCTGCATTTCCAGTGTTCGGATGAAGGTGAGCAGGAACACTTTGTTGTTGATGAGCTGGCCAAACAGCTTCAGGGCCTTCTCCACGTTCTGCTGGCCATTACCTGACACCTGCACCGAAAAAAAGAGGCAACAACAGTGCATGAGTTAAGGCTAATGAGTATCAAGCAGGAATTTGTTTAGTAACACCTTTAATGATACATTGCTGAAATATTGGTTGAAAAGGTTTGTTGCTCTTTAACTTTCTTTGTGACCTTGCCTCACAAAAAATAAAGATTTTTTCCAAAGGCACCAAAATCTTCACTCATGTTTCACCTCAGGCAGAAAGAAGCTCTGGCTCATGATGAGTAACTGAGAAGATCTTAATCAATTATTGACCGGGTCCCATTAAAAAAAAAAGCATTGTACACCGAGTTAGCTGTCACTTCACTTTCAAATTAAATGTTAAACAAGCTTTCAGGGTAAAACAATCTAAGTAATATTCGCTTTGTACTTGTTTGAGCACCCATGACTGTTTTTCTGAAGTTTGCATAAAAATATGGGTCCTCTGGCAGGCAATGCCAAATTTATGTGACTCACCAAATGCCACTGCTCTAAGATGTGACATTACATTTCCTTTGATCTCTTGCAAACACGGCTAGCCTTACCTGAGCAACTATCCACTTAACTAACTACACCTGGCTAGTTAGGCTGACTCACACTGCTGACTTTAATCTCTACTACGATTAATCTTCTTATCCCTGATAGTTTCATCCTCTGGACACCAGTCTCAACAACATAAAATAAAGTCATTTCCTAGCACTACTCTGGCCCCTCGAAGAGGAGGAAAAAGTGTTAACCAGCCAGTTTTTCCCCCCCATTGGAAGAACTCAAAGTTCTGCTTGAGGATTGGGAATTACTCACTTCATTACCCCTCATACTGCAGCCACTGGTGGATGAAATAGCCATGTGCTGAGACCCTGTTTTCCATGAGGGAGCTTGCATGTGAGGTGTATATATATGTGTATGTGTATGCTGCCCAGCCTGACTGACTGTGTGTGTGCGTGTGAGATCAGAGTGTAGAAAGGATAGATGGCACACTGGTATCCTTTCCCCCCTTCAGCAATTTCCCACTTACGGTTAGCCTATGGGAGAAGTGGTCAGGGCAGACATGCCGTTTGGCTCTCTCTCTTTTGTCCACTTTGTATATTTATGTATTTATTTCAGCTCAGACTGAAGTTCCCTCGTCCTTCCTCTCTTTTTTAAAAATGTATCTCTCTCTTGCACTCTGGTCATAGTTACCTCCAGTTCTCTGAGGACAGGATGATCCTCTATGCCGGGGAAGAGGACCCTCATGGCATAGGTTCTGTAATCCAGATAGGGGATACCAGCTCTGTCGAGGTCGCTGGTGAGCTCATTGATGTCTGTCTGTAACTCGGCAAAGGCTAGAAGAGAAGGAAGGCAGAGAAACGAGACAATTTGAAGGGAGCGCTTGTGAAAGGCATCCTGAAAATAAAACTGTTATTTAATCCCCAAGGACCATATATGTGAATCCTTCTTATCTTCATGGGGCTTACTGCTGCTATGATGAAGATGACAGAACGCTCAAGATAGTCTTCATGTCAGAGGAACTCAATATTTTACATCTCTGTTCTAAAAAAATAGATCTCTCTCCCTCCCTCCCTCTTTTACATTCACTTTTCACACACATATACACACAAACCTCCTTTTCTTACTCATTTTTATCTACCACCCAGTAAATTGGCTGAAGCAAAGGCCCCAAAGAGTGTGGCATCTCAGTGTGAAGCTGCAGGTGAGCACTAGTTAATTGGCTCCATCCTGACTGACTCTGGTTCAAGCCCACGGCTCTGTTGCCTTGCTTTGCCGCCCTTGGGGAGGCTCCCTGCCTGCAGCCTATCACAGGAGCAGCAGTCGTCTCCTAAAACCCTCCTCAAAACCCCACCATCTCTAACCAGTCTTAGCCCTCACCTCCTGGTACCAAAGTCCCCTGTGACACATTGGTTTACACACCAACACATGGACTCACAGTGTATATATACACTCATAAGGAGGAACTCTGGTAGCTATCTAAATCCACCCCGCGGGGAAGTACTCGCCAGGCCAATGCTAATGGTTAAAACATTAATCTTCTTCTGTCCTAAGGCTACCTGTGTATGATTCCCTCTGTTTGCCTACTCTATGTGCCCGTCTGTCTGTATCTGTCATTGGACCATTGTGTTCTATTACTACATAATAACATTGGGGCAGCTGATCAGGGGTAGCTGGAGGGGATAAGTAATAAGGTCCCCTCTGGCTGATGAAATCGCCTCAACACTGTCAGACCTAAACCTCACTTTTGCCACAGACTAGCTAAAATAACCCCAATGATAACAGTAGGAGTAATCAACGGTGTTTATTTCAATGTAGCGATGTGGGAATGATGTGACGCTCACATCTAAAATAAGTGCTCACTTTTGTTTTAACATATCATGGTTACAAAAATATATATAGACATACAAAGCGTGAACACAAACACCTGCTATGAAGACATGACTGTAGAATTACAGCAGAATTTAAAATACAGTTTGAACGTTTGTGCGTCTCATATCTAATGTGTGTTCGGTTCCTGTATGTTTAGAGTTCATGTTAGCTGTATGAAAAATCGCTTCCAGCATGCAAACTACTCCATGATGAAAAAGGTCACATAGAGGGCTAAATAAGTTAATCTTTTGTGATAAAAAACAAGGATGATCCAGATTTGACGTAATGTTGATAATTACTTAAAACATGCAGACAGCTCTGATTGATTTGAGTAACACATACACATATTTATGCCTTTTATTTGTTTTGAGTGATAAAGAAGCCTATTGGTTAAGCAAAGCACTTAACAAACATTTAAGTCTGTATCTACTATTCTACACTAACACTAACCTTCTTTGCACTCTAGGGCAACTCGTGACTCCAGGTTGTCCATTTGCATCTGCAAGCGCTTAAGGGTCAGATCATTTTCACGCGATTTTCGCTTGTAGGCGATCAGGACGAGGATGACGATGATAAGGAGAAGACCGCCACCTGCAGCGATGCTAACAATGGCCGGAAGGGTCAGCAGGCTGTCAGACATGATGTGCACGGCACCTGGAGATACGTGAAGGCCACCTACTTGAACCTGTCAAGAAAGGCAAGAGTCACAATGAGACTGTTAAAACTAAAAGAGCGATTGAAAACATGCAGTTGAGCTGTATGTTACATGATTGTTGTTTTACAGAAATGATTAAGCCAACCAAGTATTGAAAATTAGACCAAAACCTTTTCAAATATTGTCTGCTAAAACTGCCTGCAAATACTTGACCATTATCACGTTGAGAGGGAAATAGTACGAACATTGCATTCAATAAGCAAGTGGGTAAATAAGAATAATTGCGGTGGATTGTGGCAGAACCTTCTGACATGTAGAGCACAACCATGCTGCTCTCGCTTCGACCCCTTTTCTTCAGCTGAATTAACAATGATGAGAACACAAATAATAGAGCTTAGAGGTTGACTATTATAAAGAAGAAATTGCAAATACAGGGATAGATTGAAAGTAAGTTGGAAAGAAAGTTAGGTCCATAACAAAACACCAGAACAGACCAGTACTGACCATGACTTTGTATTGCCCAGTGAGGTTGGGAGGCTCGCACAGCAGCTGGCTCTCAGACACAGTGACAGAACAGGGAGTCTCTCCTATTAGTACTGTGTAGTTAAGCTTCACCCCTCCTGATGCTGGAGGAACCAGGTTTCTGCCCTGTGGGCATAGAGCAATGAACAGAGGGGTGTAAAATTTAAAGATAAACTCAGACACACACACACATAAACAAAAATCAAACATTATTTTTAATGCACCACACTGATATGTCACCTGAATACAGTACAAATTAAATCCCTAGGTTTGGGCACAGCTGCCACTCAATAGGATTCCATACCAAGATCAGACAGGCTGATATATTTTACAGTGGGAGCAGCTGGTAATCAGGAAAAAGGATTGAAATATATATTTTGACAAATTCCTTGCTCTCCATCTATCAGGTAAAAAAATACCAGTAAAAAACCCCAAAACATACAACTAACTGTAATTACTATACAAACATAATAATGACTGAGTGAAAAAGGAATTAAAATCTTTCCCAAGGATATTATTTCATCATATCTTTTATTTTTAATTGAGTTGGAAAAATGTATTTTCCAACAGTGACCTGGCCAAGAATGGAGCAGAGATTGTACCAATTACAAATGCAGGCAAACAGGGAGATGCAACAAAAGGGTGAACACAATCTCCAGAGGGGTTCACTACAAAGGAAGTTCAACAAAGCTTCAAAACATCTATGAAAGCGAATGCCATACCGATTTTGATTTTTTACACATGGAAGCATCCAGATAATAGGACTTGTATATAAAAATGAACTAGAGAAAAACGTATGAGTATATGGAAATGACCACTTAGCAGCAGAATACGAATGATAAATATTATGATAGGTCTATATTGGGGCTTTAATCCGCAAATTAAGTGAATCCATCCTGCATTTCCTTTACCTTGAGAATGATGGGTGAGCCTGGTTTTTGCTCAAGGATGCCTGTGGTGCTGAGCGGTTCAAAGTAGGGGTTGGGGTAGTAGAGTAGGTTAGTGTTGTTGTAGACCAGCAGCGCTTGGACGTTGTTGAAGATGAATCCAAACTCGTCCGCATGCTTCACGGTGTCCAAACCTGGATGGTACTCTGCCATCAAAGAAGGAGCAAAGCAGCTCATGCTGGTGGTGTTCAATACTTTACACACCTGGAGAGAGTGAATGAAGAGAAGAGAAAAAATGTTATGAAGAAACTTTAAACTTTCTGTGATGCTACTGGGGATGTGTTGCACTGAAACAATCAACGCATCACGAAATGATAGCCTGTGGCCCTTTAAATGAAAGAAGAGTTGCAATTCAGTCATCCAGAATAAACTTGAACAGCTCAGAAAAGCTATGATTTCTCTTTTTCTTCTGGTCCTATAATCTGCTCCATCCTCTGTGTTCTGTAACCTAAAGTGCGATCCTAACTGAAACACATTGGTTTCAACATGAACCCTGCAGCGTGCTCACCAGCCTTATAATTGACCTATAAAGGCCAAATACTTTTCAGAAAAATAGGATTTATTTTCTGTCATTAAATCCATCTTTATTGTAGAGGAAGCCTCTATAAAATTGAAAATAAATTGCTCCAACAGCCTCACTAAAAACACTGCAGGCCAACAACCACAAAAGGATGGAGGCATTTCTCCTCTGTCTCCTCTGGAAGAGGTTGAGCTATCGGTCTTTTATTACTTCTCTCAAGTTTGCCCAGATGAGAGGCCTGCTTTCCATCCATCCTCCCCGTCTCAGCTCTAGAGGGAAGGGGAGAGAGGATTGATTGCTGCACAGCACTCTGCTCCGAGAGGTTTTTATCTCCTTTCACTCCCTCCCAGCTCTCTCTCTGGGGAAGAAACTTAATTAGAGGTAAATATCATCAAAGGTGGTGAACGCTAGCGAGTACCACGCCTCCTACCTGTTGTCTCGTGCTCCAGAGAAAGCCAGAAAGATCGATGCAAACTCATTCTGTGTAGGGTACACCAATTGGATTTTGCCAGCATGGTGCAAGCTAAGTTGCAGGAGTGTGATTGCAGAGGTGGAAGAAGGGACTGGCATCTTTATTTAGTTTGCCCTCGGAAATAGACTGAAGATTATGTTCACTATGTAGCCTTGAATCTCATTCTTAAAATAAATTCAGATACAACTTAAAAATGCAACTACGGATTCAAATAATTGATTATCTCTTTTTATCATTTAGCCTATCTAAAGTCAGAAAATGATACAAGTGACTGTCAGTAGTTGAGCGCATTGAAAAGGGACATTTTCTGGGGTCTGATGAATAGTTTAAACCAAATATCTTTGGTTTGCAGCAATAACGATACAATAATAAAAAGTGAAAGCGGCAAAAACTCTCACATTTTAAAAAGTTAATGTTTGCTGCTTTTAATTGAAAAGGGACTTGATATTTGGTGATGCATTTTAAATCAGTTGTGCGAATGTATAATTGACTGACTAGCTGCCTGGAAATCTGCACTTGCTGCAAAACCTGGGTGATGATGCAATAGTCTTAGCAACATATCTGGAATATAGCTCTGTGTGCATGTGTGTGTGTGTGAAACTGTTCTTAGGTTTTGTCAATTTTCTTTTAATTTCTATATTTTACAAAGCACAGTAGCAGTGCATTAGCTTTGCAGAAAGATAAGCTCATGAAAATAGATAGCAAGGCCAGATAGGACACATGACATACTTTCACTAACTTTAGGTTCTGTGAAATCCCATTAACAACTAAAAAGTTACAGCATAAAAAAAGAAATCAGAATTAATTTTTTTTTCAGATGCTTTATCATGCAGAAATGTCACTTCAAAGTGAGCTCGAATTAACTATTAAAATCTGCACAGCATAGTTCCACATCCACAAATACAAGCCAGCAGGACGAAAACTGTGTGAATGGTACCACTCAGAGACTCAAAAGATTCTGAGTGATTACAGAGCAAATATAGTGCTATATGAATAGATCAAGTTAATTAATTTTATCCACTCATATTTGTACTGCTGAGCCATCGAGCTTTCAATGTGGTCATCCTGGCTGTTTAACGTGTAAGCCCATATGATCACAGAGTGAAATAGGTCAAATTAACCAATGAAAACAGTATGTTCTGTTTTTAAATCAGGGTTAAAGGTTGATTGGACAGAAGACTTCAAGTTTAGTTGATATAGACTGCTTTCTTAATGTTAGCATAATGACACGTTACACAGTATAGACAGGTCCATATGGGCCAACACGATCCTTGTGACTCCTGGGATGGAACAGTAAGGCATTTGCAAGTCAACTAAAGCTCTGACTACCATCTGCTCTGCCGTGGATGGATACTGTGGGCTTTTTTTGCACTGTCCTCACTTTCCTATTATGCTCTCTCGCTCTCTTTCTTAAATCTTTTCTTTCACCAAATCCTGCCAGGAAACTGCTCCTATAATGTCAGATGTTTTTCAGTGAGCGTAACATCCAAATCCAAAGTGATGGGTGAGTAATGTAGCGATGGGTAAATGGGGCAATGCGAGATTATTTAAAAAAAAAAAAAAGATACTTTGGTTCCCCTCTGAGTAGGGCAACATGACACCTTTGCAGTATTTCTTCCTTTTAGCAGATCTGGATATTAGATATGTCCCAAATTCTGAATTACAAGCTTGTTTTCCTACACTCCATCTACGTCTCATCAATGATTGCTTCAGTCATAACAGTAAAGCAGTAAAACTTTACAATTAATTGTCAAATACAAATGGTACATCTCTTCCTGTAGGCCATGTGGCAAAAGAAGCTACAAGATTTACAGCATTGATAAAGTGAATTGAGGTCAACAGAAAGAGAAAATAATTGGAATCTCCGTCTCATTTGTCTTCTTTCTCTACTGTTGGATAGAGCCAGGGTGTTTTAAGGCAGTAACACTCCAACCCCTCTGGCTGAATATATTACCATGATCTACTGTGTGGATACAGCCCACTCAATCATTCAAAGGTCTCTGGCCAGGGTAGTGGTAAGAGAGAGAGTCAGAGCCAGCGAAGATACGACTGGCTGACTGTAGAGATGGAAAAAATACGATGGCTTCACAGAGTCAAAGGTCATCTGAAGGCTAACGTTTGATAGCTAGTCACTGGTTATTCTGCTGTTCCTATACTTGGTTACTCCTACACTATGTCTATTTTCCTGCCTGCCCGCTGTTCCAACCAACTGCTAATACTGGCATTAAGTCTAACTTCAGCTCTAATCAATCTATCCAAGATCTGTGTGGCTGTTAGCTAGTGGAGCCAGAAACCAATTTATCCCATAAGCACTGTTTCATATGGTGAAAGGTTTTCGTTTTGTTTGAAGCTAGTTACAGAAGTACACAGAAGAAATGCCACCATGGAAGCAGTGCTAGCCTTTGAGACTTTGGACATTTATAATGCCATAAATATCGATCAATAATCAGCTCATGATGCTAATACTGTTAAAATCACGTATAGCATTATAGGATACATAATTTCTATAGCTTAATATGCAAAATAATTCTAAAAATGTGAATCTAATTATGCAGTGATCTGCAGCCTCCTCTCGCAATCAGGCAGAGCAATCAGTACACTCGTGCTGAACCCGTAAATGTACCTGACATGCCAAAGCCCGACACTCAGTCCAGGCATCTAAAGTATGGGACAGGGAAATATTCTAGAGCTGGGAAATAACCCTTTTAGCTTTAATCAAGATCATGATAAATGTTTCAATTGCGAATCCAGTGACAGATACAGAGCATTTCACAAAGAAAATTGTCTTTTTTCCTCTTTCCTGGTTTCTTTGTGAATCTATGCAGGTGACACAAGGGAGGGAGAGAAGAGAAGCAATTTAGTGGAAGACAGGTGATCATTTGAAGGCTGGCTGACAGACAGCAGCTCTTATTGCTATAGGCTTCTGTGCTGTTTGCCTTCCTCCCGTGACAAAAAGGGAAAGGGGTAGAAGGGCCTGGGAGGGTGGGATGAAGGATGGGTAATTGTAACCTTAGCATTTAATAGAAATTCATTCTCTGTGGCTGTGGGGGCAGTCAAGACGGTGACACAGTCGTCTTTTGCGAGGCACTAGGTGGGGAGTTGGATGAGACGAGGCAGGGTGGAGATGAACAACTCGCTTTCAAAGATTTGGAAACTGACATATCAGACACTACGGCACCCACACACAAGTCAAATTCCATTTCACCAGATTTTCTCTGTCTCACTCATCAAGTGTTTTTCTCTCCTCCAAATATAAAAACAGTGTCTTATGTGTCTTTTACTTCACATAAGGTCTGCATGTCAGTATCTCGCACGAGGATCCTGGAGCTCAGAAACCTCGGAACAGAATGATGGTTTTCATTCCAGAAATGTTCATTAAACAAGAGAGACACTTAAGGCCAATTTTAGACTGCTAATTTAGAGACAGTAAGTTGGAAATGCAATGAGAGTAAATCTATAGGGAATTGTGTATGTGAAGGATAGCTTTGAGGATGGTTTTGTGCATCCCTGCATCAATGTGAAATTCTATTTTATGATATTTTTAAACATTGTATATATTGAAAATTGAAGGTGTGAGACTGAAATATTTCCAAACTAGTGTGTTTTTTCCATATATCAGAAAATGTATAGTGTGTATTTGTCAAGTCTTCTGATGTTGTCTTGCAAAGCAGAACTCACGCCACATATTCTGGCAATTATCCACAGTTAGATGTTAGTTTTTGAGAATCTTAGGCCATGTTGCATTAGCAGAGAGTGAGTACAGATTGTGTTTTCACTGGCGGCATCAGGAAATGTCTTGAGATCAAGAAATTTCGTGCGGTGAAGCAAGCGAATGCTAACCACTGAGCTACCATGCTGCCACGGGATGATGCCAATCTAGAGGCAGGATACATGATGCCCACTCACTCACTGTGAATTCTCAAAAATTGACTGCTCTATTTTTACACCAGAATTAGCCATTACATGGACCTAATTACCCCAAATGATTTCAGCTTCAGTTCTTACTTACATCCCTGCTTGGTAATGTGCAGCGTGGGTCAGGGCCATAGTGCATGTGTGAAAATTGATTTTACAAAAGACGCACAGAAACTAAACAGATACACAATAATGGGCTCACTACTCTCTGTTCCTCAAACTCCCCTTTATTGTATTCATCTGCCCTCTCCACCTTATAGCAGACCACAGAGAGGAAATCCCATCCTCTTAATTAAACAAGGACCCCCAGGACAGGGGCTCAAATGCAATTTGTAACGATTTCCTTCAGACAAGTCTTTGATTATACAAGCGGTCTTTATGCTGACCAAAGACTTCTGACTGCAGTTAATCTTCCATTGAAAGTCATTATGAGCCTTCTTGCCTCCAACGATGCACACCTCTAACATTTTCCCCACTGAACCTTTTATAGTCTTGGTCAACTTCTACTGTCCTCCAGCTGCCTCTTTATCTTTTCTCAAACAAGTGAAAATGGTATTCGGGAGTCAGGAGAGCAGTGTAAATAAAACACCAAGTAGGTGGGAGGTGAGATGGTCAAAAAATTTTTAAGTAAACTCTATATTAAATAGTGCATGTGGATCACTCTCACCAACAGCTGCAATATTTATATGCTCTGGGGTCAAGAAGACTGGGATCAAGCATAAATCAGAGAGCGTAGAGGGCTAGAGGGCCTGTTAAGGACCGTTTTACCTGAAGTAAATGTCACTTAGCTGCTTATATAGCATGGCAAGCTGGAAGTAGTACAGTAGAAGATTTCTATTACACATACAGCAGAGACTTTGTGGTTGAAAACAGATTAATAGTGAGTGATTCTTACATTGACAGACTCTCGGCCGGCATATTTCACTCTGATCCGGGGCTCTTGAACCACATCCAGATTAGTTCCCGTCACCATCAGGGGTGTGTGACCGCTGAATAAATGGAAGAAGTTAGACAAAATTCATTACAGGAGTTTTTATAATCATGTTTGTCAGATCTGAATTTCATTTTGTGCAGACTAAGAAAGAGAATATCTGAGAAAAAGACCCGCAGCAGTCCAAAGCCTATTGTAAACTTTCTAACTCTGATCTGTTTCTTCAAAGTGTTCCCCATCACTTGGGGAACAAAAAGCTTCATATCAAAAGCCATTTAAAGGTTAATTTGGGACAAAACAGCCCATGGAAGATGGTGATTAGAGATGCATTTTTTATGTTTTTACTATTCACAATCAAGTAGCGCAAAAAAAATAAATAAAAAACAGACAGCTCAAATATATTAATATGCATAAACAGAGGAGGTGGAAAATTGCTGAATTCCCAGCCCTCCTGTAGCTGGTTGGATTTGTTAAAAATGTTTTTTTCTGTTGCACTTGTCAATGTGGTTTGCTGAATAAAGGTTTAGGGTAAAGATCACTGTACCAGTAGTGAGTTACTGTGGACAGACCGTGTGCGTCCATAGATTATACACTCAGCAACTATGCAAAATAACTGCTCCGTGCTCGCTTTTCTTTCTGTCTTTCTACACAATTTGAGCTCCAATTTTTGAGACATTGAAAATCAGTTCACACTGTGTAATTTAAAATGGAATTAGATGGAAATTTAATTTATTTTCTCTTCCGAAACACAAAGAAAGCAAAACAGATATGTGGTTCCTATCAGTTTCTCCCTTCGTTATTCCTCCTATTCCCTTTGTGTTGTCACGATTTTGCTGCAGCGTGCCATACTCTCCATCTCTAAGCTCACGCCATCTGTTGTGGACTCACACCTCTGATAGCACATTGTTCTGTTATGCCATTGTTTCATCTTCATCCCTCTCCTCCTTTTAATTAGTAGTCTTCTATGTCTGTGTATCTATCTGCCAAAGACGTTCAACACATGGATCGACACTGCATTCAGTAGGAGAATCTCAGTCTCAAAAGTGCCCATCCTCTCCAATCAGTGAGCTTCACTTCTTCTATCAATTCCAGACTAATTGGAAAAGAACCGAACAGTAATTGAAAATGCAATATTGACTCGTCTGTTTATTGTTGCTGGCTTGGACTGATTGGCTCTAAAGCTTTGGATTGGGAAATTCTTGTCTACGTGTCAAAAGCTCAAGGCTGGTAGCTGAGGACACGAATAAAACTCTCATACATACAATCTGAGGAATGTGCATACCTTGCAATGCTCCAGTCTGGTTCAATGCGCTGTACAGTAGGGTCCTCTGTGTACTCAAAGGTAAGGCTCTCTCTGATTTGGGCACGATCCACGCTGACGCTGATCTGAACTGGGCCGACTCCAGACAGAGAAGGGGCAGAGTAGCACACTATCTCTGTCTTTGTCCTTCTACACAAAAAAATAAGAACATCTCTATAAATCTGTAGCAAAACGAATGAATATGAGAAGACACAAACTTGATTTATATGAGCAAAAAAACATACTATTTTTTTCTGTGAGACCTGTTCTGTAATTATCCCACTCAAAACATGACGAACAGGTGCACTCAGTGCACATTAACATGCAGTCAGTACTTTCAGCTCTCATACATCCTTCTAAAACATGCTTTCTCCTCCCTGTACAAGACTTTGCGATCTACACACAAACCCTCAGAATTTGTCCAAATTCATTAGTAGAGTGCTTGTAGTAGAGCAGGCCCACATCTACCTCTTTCTCCCATGACAGGAATACAGTGAAGAAGCTGTAATTAGCCCCATATCTCATTAAAGTTTACTTGACTCCTCAACCTTACAACATTACAGTCAGAACACTGTGGCAGGGCTTAAAATAGGTGCCTCCAGGAGTGGAAATCAGAAAGAGGGCATGTATGAGTAACTAAAAGACGGCAGGAGGGATGGGTGTAGAGAAATGGAAGCAACTTGTGAGACTGAGAATTAAAAAATTTGAGGGATGGGGGAGAACAGATAAACTAATTAGGAATGGGAGAATGAAGAGAATGAGAAGGATGGGGCTAGATAAAAAAGGAAGATATTATTACAAGGTTTGATGCAGTAGGTCATCAAAACCTTATTAGAATTTACACAAGTTTTAACAAAGGTATAAAGAGGTTCCCCTTTGGGGGGTATTCGCAGTATAATATCAAAGGGAAAAAAAACCCAAAACAAAAGAATAAAGACATAGAAATGCTGCTTATTTAATGTGAATAAATCACTATCTTGACAACACAAGCTGTTGTTTTATTTATTTACTCTTAAAAATTGCTAATAGCATGCCATATAGCCAACATTTTCTGACAGTTATGCTGGAGGGCAAAAACTTAGCTAAACTAATTCAAATCATTTTTATATTATGAGAAACTGCTATTTGTGCTATGTATGGAAATTCATGGCATTTATGGTGACTGGATTAGTTTAACTCCACAATATCAACATAAACGTTTAGTGTTTCCACCATGATGTGCATTTCCTCCTTCTGCAGACTCTGTAGCAGCACATATGCAGGACAATTATGTTGGAGATTAAGATCTCACCCAAAGAACTCGCATGTCTGGTTTCCAAACTTAACGTTGACACTGCTGCCGGCACCGAGGTTTTCTCCCATTATAGTTACTTTAGTGCCCCCAGACTCTGGACCTCTTCTAGGAGACAGGCCTGTGACAGTTGGAGTCTAAAAAAACAAAACAAAAAAACCACAGATGCAGAAAGAGAGACATTAGGACAGACTGTCAGAGTCATTTAAAATGAGGGAAAGGAACAGGAAGAAATGACACGAGACCAGCAGACAGATTAAAAGATATATGCGTTTTACAGTAAGCAGGGGAGCATCTCTGTTGTAACACTCAGTGTTATCACTAATTTCCAGCAAATTACAGTTATTCTCAGTGTCAGAGTGATGGCAGTGAACTGCAGTACAATAAAGCCTTAGTGTCCTCTTATAGATTCCACTACTGGGTGCCCTGCATTGCTGGGTTGTATCTGAGTGGAGCTTTTTTAAAGACAATCTGAAAATAACGAATGCTTTCAGCGGCGTGCAGCCAGGATGCTGTCACACAGACAGATGGAGTAATATTCAAGTAGACAGCACACATACACAGGAACACACGTACACACATAAAAGCATCTGTGTGCACACACCTGTATCTGAACAAACATAAAACAACCATTTTAAAAGCGACTAAATGCACACTGTCATTTACAATGTCCCTTTGTCTACAAGGTCACGTAGGGAATATGTCTTGTCTGAAGAATGCTCCTGTGATGATGCAGTCTTTTTTAGGTGCACTGCAATAGAAGGGAATTGTAAGCGTTGCCAATTCTAAGCTCTGTGAAGTAATCTCAGAGGAATTCCACTGCTTCCCAGAGTAGCAGCCGTATCACTGGTGAGAAAAAGTGGCCAAGCCTGTGTTACCGAGCCAAGAGCATCATGCTGACAAAACTCAAAACTGACAGCGACGTGTGACATCCAGCATGCAGGATAGTGCAGGTACTCTGAAAACAACAGCAGTAATTACTGACTGCTGTTAATAGTTAAAAGAGTGCTAATTGTGAAGGTGTGAGAGGGTGCTAATGAGAAAGCAGATTAACTGTTAGGTGCAGGTCAGGTAGACAGCAGATATCTGAGAAAAGGAAATGTGTGCGAGTGTGTGAGGATGGCAAGTACACACAGACTGTACATAAAAGTTGGAAATAGCCATATACTTAGTATATGGCTATTTATATAATTATATATATATATATTTAGTTATATAATATATTTAGTTAGTTGTACATAGATTCTTTTTAGCCATATACTGACTAAATCACAAGTGTTATTTCAGAATACAATACAAATGGAGTTTAATTACACTCATACCACAAAGGAGTAGAGTTGTGAGGAACGAGCCCGGAGTTCTGGTTTGCACTCTCCGACACAGAGCTGTACTGGACCCGGCATACTGTCCGCATGGGCCATATCCATCTCACATACGATCCTGCAAAAGACAGTTAAAATGGGTTTCCAATTAAAATGACTTCAGGAACAGAAGTATACTCCCGTATATATCATGTATATATCTATCCACTTAGCACTTTTAATTCTTATTCTTATTTTTATATTTTTATGACAGTATGTTTATGACAGTATGTTTGCACTGAAGCACCGCAGCAATTTCCTAATGTTGTAAACCTGCTCAACATCTGGCAATAAACCCTTTCTGATTCTGATACTTGAAGCGGGAATTCAATTTAAAAAAAAAAAAAGTAACATTAAACTTAAACATGGTCTTCATGATTTAATGCTTAAGCAACGTTGTAGAAAAGAATATTCAAAGCACTTCGCTGCTTGATATTGATATATCTTCTGCTCTAATTACAATATTTTTTGTAGTTTCATTCATTTCATTACATGACACAGTCAGACATCGATGACAATCTTTAAATGAGACCATGTCTGCTCCTCTTTTGGCACTCCAGCACGCTGCACCTGAATGTAGTAAATTTCCCACTAACAGCTAGCCCTCCCCAACAGTGGTGGTGCTGTGCCAGTACAGCAAGACTAATGTTAATCATGCAGCAAGATCAATACCGTTCCATCATATCATGTGATCAGGTATCTCCCAGCACTGCAGGTGACTAGATCGAATGACATAATAAAATGAGAGCGTCTATTGATCGCTGGTGCCAGGGAGTAATAAAGTACAAGAAGCAATCACAGTGTGAAAAGAGAGATGGAATATGTGGGGGAGCAGATGGCAGGGGCAGGTAGGAGCGGAGCTGATGAAGCAGAGCAGATGTATTGTTTCTCCAGCACTGATCATCTGAATTACAACAAATGACTTTGAGAGCTTTGTTGGATGAGCTATGTGGACGAGTGTAGCTAAAGGAGGATTTACTTGCTGACAAACCTAATAATATCCTCTTACTGCACCTCACAAAAACAGAGACTCGCTTGCTTCCTACCTGAAAGCAAAACTGTACTGGCCATTTGCAAAGTTACAGAATTATGATAATAAGTTGAGTTTTTTGTGTTTTGTTTTTTTTAATTTATCATTCATTTTCTCTGTGGATCTTCGCAATTAAGTCTGCTAAAAAAACAAAAAACAAACTTGCAGGTTACTTTTAAAATTCATTCATACAAATAAGGTTTCAGTTTGGAATCTACAACAAAAAATGCTGCAGAATAGTCTCAGCCCTTAAAAAAGTACTTTTTGACAGCTGGAAAAAAGGAACAAACAAAAGTTCAGACTTTTTCTTCAAAGCAGGAGTAGCTTTCACACACACCTCTGAAGTAGTAACATAAAAGACACATAAATATGTATGTTTTTTTGTACAGTCCAGTCCATCATAGGGTGGCTGATGACTGAATTAAGACTCAAAACAAACACCAACAGTCAGCTAAGGACATGCGCATAATGAACCTAGAGGCAAAATACAATCCAAAGGTGCTGAATAAAAGTCCAGCTCAGTATATCATCTGGACGACTTCATCTCCTTCAAAGTTGGACTTAAAAGGTTATAGGTTAGTTTTTTAATTTTGCACAGTCAATTTTTTTTTCTTTACCCGCCATATAAATGAATTCCCCAGCTTGTCCCCAATCGCATTAAAGTGCTGTCAGATCAGTGTGCTGCACACAAAGTGTCTCCTACAGCCAAGTGGATTTTAATTACAGCTATACAGCTACTCAATGCAGGGCAAGGAACCACAGAAATACTCTATGCCATGTGAGCTGTTATAGCTTTACTACTTTATTACCGCATCACAGTAAACAGTAGTAGCAAGTGTGCACATGTGACTGCGAGATATGTCTTTGTAACACCATGCAGAAGTTAAACTATGCGACTTATAGCAATGGCATCACGCTTCGCTGTTCTCTTTCTGAGGGCACAAGTAGGTCAAAGAAAACAATTAGGGTTAAAGGCTCCTCTGAGAACCATGACAGTGATAGGCTGCATGGGTGTTGGTGTGTGGGTTCATTCACATGTGGGTTCATGCCTGTCATCTTTTTTAGTGAATTGCTATACATTTCATTCTTAACACCATTTTCCTACTGATTTAAAGTCAGTAGGGAGAGAATTTCACTTTAACTGAAAGAAAAGCCAATTATTTCTGAGTACCTGTCTCTCCTAAAGAAAACTATAAATATTATAATAAAATTTCTAGGGAGCTGTGGTGGCTGAAGGGTCCAATAATAAAGGTTACAATAGCAATGTTGTACTATTTTAATAGACTATTCCTCATATCCTATTGATTTTCCGTGGTACAATTATCTAACCTGTAATTGCTCCATAATGTGTATTTTTGTTCCTTCTGCATAAAATGCTTAAAAATCATAATAGAATAGTTTTTTTTATAATGAAGTATTGCCTTTCCCTCAACAATGAAGCTCAATTCCCAAAGGCAACTCAACCTAACCCTAGTCTAAATATGTACATATATATTTTTAGGGTAAACTAACACACTATCTATACATACATCTATCTTGGGAGGGCTAACACAACCTGAGATTAAACAACCATGAGGCGCTGGGTCTTTAAGTCTACACACGTTTGTGTGTCTAGCCAAGGGGGTGGTGGGCAAGTTGGGAAGCATGGGCCACGTTTCATTAGTTCAGGGTGAACGGGACAGACTTTACCATGATGTACACACAGCATGGGACAATTAAGGAGGTAAACACAAGTAAACACACACAGCTGTTATGGGATTGTTGCTGACTAGATGAGCTACACAGAGAGAACTGGGCTACTGTGCTGCAGGGAGGGAAAACAGCAATGTCAAGACCAGACTGTTTGGACCTGCTCCAGTCTTCATTAAAGCGGGAGATTGTGCAACACACATATATAGTTTAGAGCTTATTAGCTGTTACAGCACATAAATAATGTATCAAAACCTAAGGCTAGATGCATGCTATTATGAGAGTTAATAACAGATTGAATGCATCCCTATGCATTGTTCAATATTAATTAAATAAAAGAACATGAAAAAATTATAATTTTTTTTTTAAGTTACTGAATAATTACTTAAAACCTCGGTCACTCTGTCATTTTGTTTTTTCCTACTTTTATACACTTGTAGGAACAGCAAATATAGTCCATTTAGAATATTTTGCTACTGTTAGCAACATGGCCACACCATGTGCAGCAATTCCTATAAATAACTGTTATTACATACAATGTACATATACACTTTCTGCAAATGAGATCTGCTTATAAACTGGGAGGGTTGGTTGGAAGAAACGTCATGTTTTCACTTAACTTGAAGGAATAATTGTGTTTGTAATTAAATGTTGTGTAGTTATCCATCAATAATAAGTATTAGCAATAGTTTTGAAATGATCATTCCTGTTTGGATCACTTACTGTTCAGCAATGATGTAGCCATCCTCTACAGGGGTACACCTCACTCCTGCCACCTCTACATTGCCGACCATATCTGAGAAAGCCAGACCAAGGTTTGTGCCATGGATGGTCACCCGGGTGCCTCCCTCTGGGGGTCCAGCCACTGGTGTTACCTATAACGTTGGAGAGAAACTAGACATCAAATGATGTTTTTGTCTTCAGGGATGCGGCGGGTTTATAGAAACACATAAATGCGTACAGGTTTCTGTATGTGCTCAAGGGTAAATATGCTCTTTTGGTCCAGGTGGCTGTAAAAGCAATTAAGTCCTACATCCAGAAAATGTCAGAACATGCCATGAGTCACTGTGCCAAGAGCAACTTCTAATCACAACAGCACCTAATGACACTTGTTTTGCAGCTCTTCTTGTTAAAATGTGGCATTACACCCATCCACACACCATGCATACATAATCACCAGTGAATACAAAGGTTTTTTTTTTTTTGCAATTTCGTTCTCCTGCAACAGCAAATCTTTTAAAAAAAAGGAACTTTGGGATAAAGACGAAACTGTTTTTAACACTCAGCAAAGCCACCTGCTCAGAATCTACCCTGCTTAACATGGATGTTAAATCTAACAAGGGGGGATACTAATGATTAGCTAAGACCACCTACTCATAAAATGCAATATGGCTGCCCAGCATGACCTTGGCACAGGGTGGCACAGTGCCTTCTGTGCTGCAGAGTCCTGTTGAGGCACCAACCTGGCCATCACACAGCCATTTAAACACAAGAGGACAAGATAAGGAGGAGGAGTAAAAACAAAAACGAGAACACAGAATGAAATGGAAAAAAGGTTAGAAAAAAAAGACCAAGAGAGTAGGCAATACTGTGCAGTCACCAAAGGAATACAGAAAAACCAAGAGAGGAGGGCAGCAGGGAGGATAGACTGTCACTTTGCTGTGTGGGGCTGCTATGCAAACAATCAATACGCTATTACTGACCATGCAAGCAGAAGGGAAAAAACAAGAGTCAGTTGTACCCGCTCACTGAACTGCAAACCCCCACGTGATGGCAACCCTTTAAGACTTGCTGTACACCCTCTATCCCCACCCCCAACACCCACTAGGGCATTGCGGCTTCCGTGTGGGATGCTGGCATTGTAATCTAGATTCAGTGGACATTAATTGCTCTGGATGTAAAGTAAGTGTGTCACTGCAACGCCTGAGGGGCCTGAATACATGAATCTTTTAGCACTGCTTGGGCATGCAGGGTATAGAAGGGGGGAACATAATGGCTAAATATATCCATGTCAGGCGATGGCAGCAGCTATTCGAGTAGACTTAGTGATGGTTACATAAGCAACGTGAGGGCCTGTGAGAAAACAAGGGAGGGGAAAAAAAGAAAGGAAAAGCACGAAGAGGAAGGGAATGGAAGAAAGAAGAGTGAAAATGGGGTGAGCAGCGGGGGGAAGTGGACGCAGTTTCGGTCCCATCAGACAAGACGGGTGACAGGTGAGGCAGGGACGGTGACAGGACAGCAGTGCTGTATCACAGACGGGCATGCTAAAAGCTTGGGAGTCCTCCTCCTTCTACTTAGAGACTGAAATGGACACTTCCCATGGTGGACCAAGGACATGATGATAGTCCAGTTCACGCAGAAAACCCATTTCACTGAGTTCCCCACTGACAGACAGAGCCTTGATTCATCTGGATCATGGAAAAAAAACTACCGCTTCAAAGATTCACCAGGCTGTGAGGCATAAGAGAACTTCTGCTCTTTGTCTTTGTGTCTGCATTTCTAACACATACAAAGGAACCAGATCTATAAAGAATTTTTTTTTTGTTTACAAGACTGATTTGATTGCCAATCACATTAGTTCTAATGTTCTTTATAGACAAATAAAAGTAGTCATATATACTATCATCTGGTAGCATAGGTTTGTGTTTATATTTCACTGCAAAATTATCTTGTTTGCATCACTCTTTCTTTGTTTTCTTCCCATCCATCATCTTATCTCCCCAGGCCATGTGACACATCTTCCTCTTCCTCTAGTTTGCTTGTTTTGCTTTACCAAACTGTATTTCAGAAGGGAAAAGGAAGCGTTGCTGGTCATGCACACACACGCCCTTCTGCCCCAGCTCCCTTTTCCCACCCAGTGCTGCCATGCCATGCTCCCTATGTAATCCTTTTAGCAGCAGTGCTGCTGCCCGCCTGGCATTGTCACACTGTCAATAGAGGGTAATTCCCAGCAAACAGGCAGTCAGCTTGCAAGCCACTCTCCCTGCTCCTACTCATGCAGTCGCTCTGGCATAATGTATCTCTCTCTGGCCAAAAGACCATGAAAAGAATAAATGAAAAAACACTAGAATCATTAGAGATAAAAATGCATGGCTTAAGTAAAAAAATAAATAAATAAAAAAAAAGACATTCTGATGTACAAGAAATCAATTTCCAGAAAAAAAAATGCTGGCTAGTTTTGAGAAGACACCTTGTTATTCTGAGAAATAACAAAAACTATGGCGACAGAGAGAAATGGGCTTCAATGTGAATAACCTGGGGCTGTCTGTCAGCGTGGTGCTGACATATTCAGCTGAAGTAATGGCGGGGAAAGATGTGCTGATGCAGCCAATGCTAAACTCAATACATAGAGCAGAGTGCAATACACCAACCGAGCTGCCTTCGGGCTATGCAAGCCAAGCATGTCACTGTAACTACAGCAGCTGACCGAGCCCGGTGGAATTCAGCAATAATAATATTCCTCATTTACTATTAAAATCTATAATACGAAAAAAATCTACTGTATGTTCATTATTATCTACTTTCAATAAAGCTTAGATATACAGGGAGTGCAGAATTATTAGGCAAATGAGTATTTTGTCCACGTCATCCTCCTCATGCATGTTGTCTTACTCCAAGCTGTATAGGCTCGAAAGCCTACTACCAATTAAGCATATTAGGTGATGTGCCTCTCTGTAATGAGAAGGGTTGTGGTTTGGTGTCATCAACACCCTATATCAGGTGTGCATAATTATTAGGCAACTTCCTTTCCTTTATTTGTTTTTTGTTAAGTTGCCTAATAATTATGCACAGTAATAGTCACCTGCACACACAGATATCCCCCTAAAATAGCTAAAACTAAAAACAAACTAAAAACTACTTCCAAAAACATTCAGCTTTGATATTAATGAGTTTTTTGGGTTCGTTGAGAACATGGTTGTTGTTCAATAATAAAATTATTCTTGCCTAATAATTCTGCACTCCCTGTATAGGATACGATCTTTTTATGCCCTTACAAACACCACAGTGGGAGATTTCTGTTTTTCCCAAAGCTCTATGTTTGGCTTTTGAAATTAAACAACCTTTGATATCATTTAGAAGCTTGCAGATAATCTCTTTGTCTTGCCACTCAGACTAATTCTTAGCTCAGACTAATTCTAGCATGTCACATTTAATTGTGAGAAGCATTTAATGGGCTTGATAAAACCCCACTGATCGCTTGTTCCAGAACAAACTGCATCCTAAATACTTTATAGAGTCTTGAATGTCTTGTAATAGGCTAAGACATATTGGTTACAATGAAAATGAGCTGAAAACAAGTAAAAAACAAAAGAAGACTATGTAAAAAAAAAACAAAAAACAAGACCTGCGATTTGAATGGGGAATTGTAACCTATCATCTGGTTTGCATGTGAATCTGTGGGGTGCTGAGCAATATTTTATTCTTCAGCTGGCAGATTTAATAAAGGTCAGCATCCATACAGTACAGAAGCACTCTCGGGGTTACAGCAGTAAGCAGAGTTCAGTTGTAGTCTGATAACAGCTGACAGGCCTGCTATCCCTGTGGAGTTCAAAATATCAACAAAAAGCATGCATTCACTTGCATGTTTGAGGAAGAAAGAGAAAAAAGGAATCCCATATTTTTTCTTTCCTAAGGCTATAGCTAGATGTTTATATTTACTGTCACTAGAGGCAGGGGAGCTTCTTTGCTATACAGTTAACTCATACAGAAGCCACGGCCGAAGCGTATTGAGGAAACGCCTTTCATATGCCCATCTAACTCCCAGCTTCATTTGATGTTGTTCCCTCTGCTGTTAGCAGGGGCTTACATCTCTTCAATATTAATGGCCCGTGGTGGGAGGCACCGTGGCACTTAATAGAAACATTAATTATTCAAAAGGCCTATCTTGTGGAAGGCACATCTACTAATGTGTTAGTATGTATACAAATCAGCTCTTGATGGGGGCTTTGGTGCATACAATCAAAACCAAATTTATTAATAAATTCAGCCCAACAGGGGGATGTCGGCTTCTTAAAGAAACTGTAATCACTGAGAGACGGGAGGGGGGCGGGGGCGGGGGGGGTGCTAGGACGACGCACGAATGATGAGCGCTGGCTTCACTACCGATGATGAGTAGAAAATAGGTGTGTCTGTCTGAAGTACATGCTCACGCAGAGTTGATTTTGCCACCTACAGCCATAAACAGATCTGATTTTAGATTGGCCTCAGGAGCCCCCCATGCCCAAACTTCCCCCCTACTCCCCAGCTCCTTTGTTCTTCCCACCTTTGATGACTTTACATCTCCCCCTCAGTCTTTTGTTGTCTTGCTTGAATCGTTTCACCTCACCCAAACCATTCATACATTCACAAGTGTAGTTTTTTATTTTTCTTCCACTTAAACGGAAAGACTGACCGTGTAGCTCTGCTTCTGTAACATATTGTCAATCACTGGTTTTTGATAGAAGTGCTAATTGAAGAATAATATAAAAATAATAATTATGCCAGTCATTTCCCCTGTGAGCTTTTTCCTTTGGCTTGCCATGTCATTTCAAAACCGATTTGTTACATTCTGTAGTTTTCAGATTTGCTTTTGACATCATTGCTTAAACATTGGACAACTGATGGATGCAGTATAGATATACAGTGGGGCAAAAAAGTATTTAGTCAGCCACCGATTGTGCAAGTTCCCCCACTTAAAATGATGACAGAGGTCAGTAATTTGAACCAGAGGTACACTTCAACTGTGAGAGACAGAATGTGAAAAAAAAATCCATGAATCCACATGGTAGGATTTGTAAAGAATTTATTCGTAAATCAGGGTGGAAAATAAGTATTTGGTCACCTCAAACAAGGAAAATCTCTGGCTCTCACAGACCTGTAACGTCTTCTGTAAGAAGCTTTTCTGTCCCCCACTCATTACCTGTATGAATGGCACCTGTTTGAACTCATCATCTGTATAAAAGACACCTGTCCACAGCCTCAAACAGTCAGACTCCAAACTCTGCCATGGCCAAGACCAAAGAGCTTTCGAAGGACACCAGGAAAAGTATTGTAGACCTGCACCAGACTGGGAAGAGTGAATCTACAATAGGCAAGCAGCTTGGTGTGAAAAAATCAACTGTGGGAGCAATCATCAGAAAATGGAAGACATACAAGACCACTGATAATCTCCCTCGATCTGGGGCTCCACACAAGATCTCATCCCGTGGGGTCAAAATGATCATGAGAACGGTGAGCAAAGATCCCAGAACCACACGGGGGGACCTGGTGAATGACCTGCAGAGAGCTGGGACCAAAGTAACAAAGGTCACCATCAGTAACACACTACAATGGCAGGGAATCAAATCCCGCAGTGCCAGACGTGTTCCGCTGCTGAAGCCAGTGCATGTCCAGGCCCGTCTGAAGTTTGACAGAGAGCACATGGATGATACAGCAGAGGATTGGGAGAATGTCATGTGGTCAGATGAAACCAAAGTAGAACTTTTTGGTATAAACTCAACTCGTCGTGTTTGGAGGAAGAAGAATACTGAGTTGCATCCCAAGAACACCATACCTACTGTGAAGCATGGGGGTGGAAACATCATGCTATGGGGCTGTTTTTCTGCCAAGGGGACAGGACGACTGATCCGTGTTAAGGACAGAATGAATGGGGCCATGTATCGTGAGATTTTGAGCCAAAACCTCCTTCCATCAGTGAGAACTTTGAAGATGAAACGAGGCTGGGTCTTCCAACATGACAATGATCCAAAACACACCGCCCGGGCAACAAAGGAGTGGCTCCGTAAGAAGCATTTGAAAGTCCTGGAGTGGCCTAGCCAGTCTCCAGACCTCAACCCCATAGAAAATCTGTGGCGGGAGTTGAAAGTCTGTGTTGCTCGGCGACAGCCCCAAAACATCACTGCTCTCGAGAAGATCTGCATGGAGGAATGGGCCAAAATACCAGCTACTGTGTGTGCAAACCTGGTAAAGACCTATAGTAAACGTTTGACCTCTGTTATTGCCAACAAAGGTTATGTTACAAAGTATTGAGTTGTATTTTTGTTGTTGACCAAATACTTATTTTCCACCCTGATTTACGAATAAATTCTCTACAAATCCTACCATGTGGATTCATGGATTTTTCTTTCACATTCTGTCTCTCACAGTTGAAGTGTACCTCTGGTGCAAATTACTGACCTCTGTCATCATTTTAGGTGGGGGAACTTGCACAATCGGTGGCTGACTAAATACTTTTTTGCCCCACTGTAGTAATGCAAGGTTCTCAATGTTTAAGCTTACTTTTGGTTACCTGTTTTATTTATTGCTTCTTTTGTGCTCTTCACTATTGCAAGTCCCATTGCATGATGTGTCTCAAATTCATCATAATGGATGTAATTTGGCAAAAAGAGTCAGAAACAGTTAAACACAGAGACACAAGAACAAAAAACATGGAGGTATAAGACAGCAGGGAAAAGAAAAAAGAAGATCGGTCGGACTTCATCAGCTTGCCTATTTTTCGTGATTATTTGCGTGTAGTATAGCAAATCAATTACCCAAGTTGTTAGCTTCAGTTTTTAATTGGCTAGAGTTACATGTGGGTATGTAGTGGAGGAAAAAGAAGCTAAATGAATAAATGTGGAGGCAGATAGGTCTGGTAGGTTAACCACAATGCACTGGTGTGTTACCAAGCTAATTAAATAGTCGGCCCCTCCTGGCCTGACTCCTCTGTGACAGCAGACCGACAGTGGGGGCTTTGAGTAAGCAAAGGTCTGCTTGTGGAAAACAAATAAGCACTTCCAGGTCATGATCCCGATCTTGCTGATGTGGAGGACATCCAGCTATTGGGTTCTAGTCATGTCTGTGAAAATTCAGCATGACAGAAAAAACAAGAAGGAGCACCGCTCATTCACTTGGTTATGGATGCAAAGATAATTTAAAAAAACTACGATTACTTGCTTGTGAAATTCCCTTTTTAACAGTTATTGGTGCCAAAGAAACTTTCAAAGGGCTGGAATAACCTTGTGTGAGGACAAAAGACATTAAAATCTATGAGCAGGGAGCTGTGCCTATGCACAAAGAGAAAGCAGATGTCAAAGAGACAGCCCTTTAAAACTACAAATCTCAAGCTCTATTTCTGTGCGTGCATGTGTGTCTGTGTGTGCATGTATTTGTGTGTCCTTGCCCTTGGATAAGTCTTGAAGATGAAAAGAACTCTCATAAGAATAAGCACCTGCGAGTATAACACATATAGCCGCACAGGTACATAAACAGCCATACATATAATTTTTGTTTTTAAGCAAATAAAGATAGATAAACACAGAAAAAGAAAAGGCAAGATAAAAGGACAGACAGAAAGGCAACAAACATTTAAGGATGTGCAGGCATTTGGTGGGCCAAGCACAGTAGGGAGCCTATTGAAGGTTTATTCTCATTCTTTCTGAGTCCACACAAAACCAAAGTAGAGTAGAACAGCTGCTTCTCATGCAACACCTTGTTCTATCTTGTACAAGATAAAAATTTTAATTTATCAGAGGTCCTATCCATCTCTCAAGAATCCCGCTATTACCGCTTCAACTTAAATGTTAAAAAACAGCATGCCAGAGTCAAGTGTATTCTTATTCTGCTGCAATTTAGTGATCATGATGTGCTTTGGAGAATACAGAACAGGTTTTTCACTTTGTAACTGCCTTGCCACTGGCACAGATGACAATGTCTTATTAAGCCGTTTTAAGCTGTCTGAGCTGTTAACTTTGAATTTTAAGTATACTTCTACAGTCTCAGCTGAGCGCCTCATGACCCTCTGTGAAAGAACTGTGACAAGATGCAAGACACACCTTGCAACGGAAGCTGATAATTACATATCGATCGACCGCTGGATCTGTGTGGGCAGGTAGGAAGGACAGATGAGGGATTATAGGTACTGACCTCAGTGATGCGTGGGTTGGTACACTTCACATTCTTGCTGGACAGGTTCAGCCAGCGGGTTGTGTAAGGGTTGATGGGGGGGCAGTGGTGCCTCAGTGTACACCTTCCCTCACCACTGCACCAGCCACACTGGAATTTCCTCTCTGCCTTTAGACACATGCCGCAGCTGTCCCGCTGGGCTGCACACTTGTACAAGTGCACTGTGGGATGACATGGGCAATACAGTGAACATACCAATAAGTATTGCTGTTATTGTTAAAAGGAAAACTGGTAGATAGTCTGCTATGAGTAAAATATTTTTCAAATTTCTCAAATACTCCACAAATGATTTGACATGAATACATACAAATGCTTTTGTGACCTCTCACAAAAAAATGGAATATTTGCACCAACAAAAATATCCCAAAAATGACAGCGTCCATCCTATTTTCTAGCAGATATTGACATCAGCATCTTTTCTTCTTACCTTTAATATTTTCTGGGTTGTCAATAATAAAGTTGCCGTTCCACACCACTGAGAAATCCACAGGAAGCTCACTGATTTTCATTCCTTCATACAGATACTAGAGGCCACAGAGTGATGAAGAGGGAGAAAGAGATAGAGATTGGGATAGAAGCAGAAAAGAGAGGAGGATTTCAATGGGAAGTCTGGGAATTTGAATCCCCGTGAACCCAAGTGGAGACAGTACTGTGTCCTTCCAATATTACCCCATACTTACATCATCTCAGTATCTGAGGAGCTGACAAAGTGAAAAGCCACAAGATATGGGACAGCTGGGCAGGAGCTTGAGCTTCCCTCTGGCCTTTATTGATGCTGTGCTTAACTGCCTCCCATGCGCTTAATTCTAGCCTGACTTTCATTGCCCAAGTGTGTTTTTGTGTTTGTGTTTGTGTGTGTGCAGGGGAGAGCGAAAGACTGGAAAGTAAAACATGCATGCCTGTGGTACCTCTGGGAATATACTACAGACGTCAGCAGTATATTGACTTCTGAAGGCAGACTCGTGCTACAGTCTTCTTCTGTATAATTATCTATGATGATGGCTACTATTTCTCCACTAACTAAATAACATACACACACACACAAGCATACACATGGTATGGGATTCAGGCTATTATCTGTTTTTGTATACAGTATTTAAAATGTGTGCGTAATTATATAATGGAGAATTACAGACAAATCAAATTACACATCATCAATTGCACTAATATTGTCTCAATGTGAAAAGGCACCGCACAACCTACCGAACTGTTCTGGCACTGTACACTGGAGCTGTTGAAGCGGAGGGCAGTGACTCGGTGGCTGACCCCCTGGATGTGCAGGACGCACTCATAGCCCCGCTGGCCAGACTGGGGCTGTGGCAGATTCTTGGCCTTCAGGGTTATAGGCTTCACCTCGCCTGCTGGGATCAGAATTTCCTCAGAGCGCACTAGCTGGGGACAGTCCTGGAAGGATAAAGCAGAGAGGGTCCACAAAAAAGAAAAACGTTCCACTTTCATGTTTAGCAAGAGAAGGAGAACAAAAGAACTTTGCAATAATGGTGAAAAAGGAGGATGATTATAAGTAGGAAACACAATATGTGGAATTAATGTGGAGATTAATTCTAAGTTAGAATTTATAACTGATTTCTGTGACCTTGGAAAGCTATGAGCTGCGTTGAAATACACATTCTCAAGAGAGGAATTATGAAACTGCTCAATTCGTCAAAACTGAGAATGGTATCAGTAGTCAGTGGTTTAAAGTATTCAGTAATAATGGAGGTCGTTGCTATTTGAAATACTCTGAGAAAACTGCCTTTATGGCTTTACACAATGAAGCTTCACTCTTAATGGCCTTTAGCTTTGTGAATCTTTACATCTCAAGTCAATTAAAGCATAGATACAATATCATAAGGCGATATTCAAATATACCTTTAGATTGTAGGGTTGCTAAAATAAAATAGCTGTTCCTGATGTCATAGAGAAAGGCTGGTCTTAATTCATAATTGTGAGTACTGCATCTAATCTTACCACTGAAGCTCTGTGTGCCATGCACAGCAAATACATATGAACTGAAGCAATGCAAGCAGGCTACTCATATATGTACAGAAGAGGGATTATTAACAAGTTTCTTTTAATACAAGTGAATGGGTTTAAATGAATAAAGGCAAACACTTAAAATCCCAGTAGTGTAAATGTGCATAGCTAGTGACATAGTGATCATTACTGATGTGGTCAAAATGATCTTGTGTCATTGTTAAGACATGTTAAGCTCAGTAACTCCAAGGATAATAGACTGTTAATTGCTATTGCAGAGAACAAGAGCTCTGAATGAGTAGCACCACTTCAGAAATAGAAAAGCTTAGATGGCTGTCTTTCTGAAGACATGCCCCGAGGCTGACACAGAGCTGAAACGCAGTGCAGGAGGCAGGTAGAAAGAAACCAAGTGCAAATATGCAAAAGGAAGGGTGAAAGAGAGAGAGGAAAAGATGGATTAGGTTATAAGTCCATGTGTGCTCCACCAACCTCAGAAGCGTTGACCCGTCCCTCCTGGAAGGAACAGCTGGAGGGGTCATGGGTGCACAAGTTGCGGTATTTGCACCAGTGGCACCGGAAGGCACTGTTCACACATGACAGACACCTGCAGGAACACACAAACACACACATGCGCACACACTGAGTGAAAGGGGGGGAAAAAACAAGAACAGTGCAGTCAAGGAGGGACAACGAGTTTGCCAAAGTAGGGGGAAGTGCCACATAGGAAATGAGTTCATGTCCCAAGTGGGCACCTGCTGTTGTTGTGCCCTTGTGGTTGGCACAGTACCTAATAGCTGCTAGGCCAAATTCTCCCTGCATACATTTTCCTCTACCATATATTAATACGTGTGACATGTGTGAATAGGACACCACAATCACAATAAGAAAGAGAGAGATGGAGAGGTGGAGTGTTATACTAGTAAGATAGCAGTAATGAGGATAAACGTGCACTTTCCAACACTGTATATAGAAACTATATAGATGAACAGAAGGTGAGATGAGTCAAAACAAGAATGGCCAAAGAAAACCAGTTGATGGGAAAATACTAGGTACAAGACATGCTATTCTGCATGTTACTAAAGCAAACCAAGGCAAGCACAGCACTCACTTTTAATAGACTGTGATGAGATTTTACTGTGCTATGTATTTTTGAGCAGTTGTTCAAAAGGGGTGGGCTGGGGGGGTTGTCACAACTGGTTCTCTCTTCCGTTGTCTCCTTTTTGCACATATGCTCATTGTGAAATATTATCACTGAGGCAAAAATCATCAGAGTGATCTCTGTCAAGAAGCCTAATTTGAATGAATCGGGCTGATTCGCTATCAGGAATGTACAGGGAACGATATGTGCAATAAGAGGGAAGTAACAGGAGGTGGCATTACTGAAAGGATGGTGTATGCCCTTTTCAAATGTATGCATATTTCTTCGCGTGTGTGGCTGTGTGCACTCTGTTTGTCATCAGTGATTAACTGAGCTGATGTGAGAGTTGGTAATTGCATTCTGTGCTACTCAGGCAAGGTTCTCAAACAGCAATATGAAGAGAAAGGAGACAAAACACGAAGAGAGAGATGCAGAGTAACACTGCCTGCTTTTATCTAGCAAAGGAGACAATGGCTAAAACATTTTGTTTTAATGTCAAGGGGAGAGTCAAAGGATAATTTGACATGGTAGGATTCCTGAACCCCTGTGATACCCTTTCTCAACTACTCTCAATTCAGTGATACTCCCAAGTCAATGAGGCCTTTGAATCTCACACAAACAGAATCTGCCACACTGGAATGAAGCAAGCAATTGCAAAGGCACCGCAGACACTAAGATCTCCAATCCAGGGATTCAATTCAACATCACTCAATCAGGGACAGACATGGCATGAAAATGGGCATGAAATCCCCACAGAAGGCCTGTTAGGCAGAAAGCAGAGTGTTTTGTAGTTCAGCATGTTTGAAAAGAATGCTTCATTAACAACACAACACAGATTCTTCCTGTGTGGACCGCGGGGAACAGCAAGCGATCAGATTACATTAATTTTTACAGGGGATATTTTTAGGGGACTGGGGCAGGCTAACGTTAAAGACAAATAGTGATTAAAGTCCCACAGCACTGATTCGGTGGTTTCGGGCAGCAGCTCTGGGCATTGTTCTTGTCAAAAAAAGAAAATGAATGGACTCAGAGAGCGATACTCACAGTTGGTGGACACTGCAGTTGTAAAATTTGACCTCTGTGCTGATAAGCATCTGACCGGTCTCCTTAGAATTCAACCTCAGTTCAACGCCAGACCAATCTGAAAGAGAGGAGACACGACATCAACCTTTATTTAATCTTTTACTGTTACAGAGCAGTGAATATGTTCGCATTGTTTGCGTAGTTGTGAACAGCAGACTGATTTTAGTTTTAGGCTTATTAATATTTTTGAAACGAAGGTTGTTAGCACACATACACACATCACTTAGAAAGGTATTTCTTGTGTAGTATTGCATATATTTAAATATGTAACATGAAGGAATACTGCTTGCATTGAGCCTGTGAAAATTAAATACCTGAATTTCAATCTCATACAGAACCATTTAATCAGATCCAAATTTATTTACCTTCACTTTGCTGAACAGAGCTCTGACTGTGTTTTGTGAAAAAAAAAAGCCACATTATCTCTCTCTATCAGAACACCAGCTCCATAAATATGTGCAAGTGTCTGTTTGTATGTGTCGAGCAGCCTGAATTTCAGATGACATTCAGTGAGTAGGAGGGCTGACTGACCCTTAGTGCTCTGTTCTCTCCACAGCACCTGTTGGGAATCAGGATTTGTTTCACACAAGTCTCTATAGCAGGCACATAACAGACTTCTACTAGTACATATTTGTCTCACAGGATCTGATAAAGTCATATAGAGGTCATATCTGCACAAAACTTCATCTAAGACCATTTTATTTAGTGGACAAGGGTGCCAGCTATTTTCTTTAACGAGTTCAGTGTCTTCACAGTTTATCCTGACCTCTTCTCCTGCCCCTTCACATAATTGTATTTTAATTTGGCCTCTCTCCTGTATTTTCCATCAGTCTCCACCTTCCAAGTCTTGATCTCCCCTCCCCCTCTTCCTTTCTCCTTTCTTTCCTCTGTTCTCCTCAGATCAAGTCACCACGGCACAATCAGTGTTGATGTGCAACAGACAGAAGACTTGCTAGGGGGACAGGTGATGGAGGTCAGGAGGAGGTGGCCTCAGGGGAAAGCATGTGAAGTAAAAACAAAGGTATAAACAGCTGGCTGGATAGCTTGATGGATGGAGGAAGGTCTTACAGGGGGGATTGGCTGACATTTACCTGGGGGAGAACATTCATATTAGTGCCTGATGCACTTGTCCCCATGGGAGTTCTGGGCAAACAGGTCTGTCATTTACTCACAGGAAAGAGGATTACCAACCCCCCAAAAACACACATTGACTTCCATACACTGCATATTATATATTATTCAGGCAGTTTAGTTTTGTTATCCTGCAGCCATCTTTCCTTGCAAACAAGAGGCATTTATTGTCAAACAACAGATGTTAATATTCACAATGATATACGCATTTGCAAATAAATGAATGCCTGATCCAGAGTGATATATTTGTGCCCTGTATTTACAATAGAAGTTCATGAGATTTCCAACAATCATATAAGAGAGGTTATTGGCATACCTTTACACCAAATCTAAAAGCAGTCTTCCTTGTTTATTCCAAAGAAGGTGTCATGTGACATGCTTGTTTTGTGGAGTTCAATAAAATTAGCCAATTTCAAACTTTCAAATTCATCAGGTACCAGTGGAGGTAAAGAGCAAACTGTCTATGCCTTGGCTATGCAAAGACTGGAATCCATCAAATCAACTTACTCCCTCTAATTGATCCCTGACTGAAGAGTAGACCATAGGGAATGGTCTACGGTTAGACCATGGACTAGTGTTAGTCCATCCCCTATTAGGCAAATCTAAGGCCAGACATTAAGTGCAATGTAGCTGGACCACAGGCCAGGGGATCTAATTTGGATCCTCAAGCAGATTTAAAGTAGCCGGGGTCATGTGTTAGCACAGTTCATAGCAAAACAACCTGAATCCTGTGGGTGCTTGTTATTTAGACAGCCCCTGAATAAACTGGGAGTGCTGGATCACTAAATATGTTTCAGAGTTTGTACACGTGCAGCTGAACAGTTAGCCCAGAGATTTGTAAATGAGAGGGAGGGACATATCAGAATCCAGCAAAGGCTGTGTTTTGATGAGCGTATTGTTGACTGCACAGGAAAATAAGCATTTTCACAACTAAGCCATTCATCAGCTGGCATTGCATACATGGTAATATATGTGTGTCTGTTTTCTGTATCTACCTTGGTCAGTGGGGATGAGGGGGACATCTTTAGCAGCAGGAGATTTGCAGAGTATCTGGTTGCCATTGACCTGGCCCTCTACTTCTGTCAAGTTGCCAAACGAGCAGGTGATGCCGGCAGAAAGGTCTGGAACGTCGCTCACCTTCACTAGCAGCTGCAGATGGTGTGAGACATGACAATGTTCTTAGTAATGAAGTTTGTTGTACACATTTTTTTGAGAATGGATCAAAATGGACACTAACACTAATGAAAACAGATAAAAAATTGGTAAAAATTCCCTAAAACTTCCCCATACCTGGAGCTGATTTAGAAGACTAATGCGTGATACATCAGATAAATAGGGGAAAACACATAACCAACATTAACAGTTGCATCTTTGATAAACAAGACATGAAAATCTGAGATGAAATTATAAAAGGAGACAGTGGCTTAAATTCAGCAGCTCTAGTCAGGATGAGAAAAGAAAACACTGCTGTTGGCAAAGCTGTCCGTCCACTTTGCCAAGAACCGTTTCTGCATCTTAAAAACAGCATAATAAGGGAAAAAAGGTTTATTTAGAAGCTAATCTTATTTGTTCCTAGAAGGCATCATTCCAGAGGTAAATATCATGACCCACTCAGAAGCAGTAGAAGCTACATGGAGGAAAAAATGGGGAAAAAATATCACATGGCAAATTCTACTTTTTCTTTTACCTTTCTTTAGTATTTAGAAGGTGAGACAGATACAGGAAAAAATACACACAGAGACACTCACATATGAGATGCACTACACAAGTGCCGATGCACATAAAGGCGATTGAAGTCATTCTCTGGAGAGCAGTGACACTGTGGCTGGAGCATTCAGCTGCTGTTCCTATAAATAAATGTATTCTGTGCAGGGTGTGTGATCTGGCTCTCTAGCCAAGAGAGGCAGTCTGGATAATTATCACCATGGCATTTCACAGCCTTGTTCCATTAGCTGTTATTTTTGGGCCATACCGTTTGAAGTTTCTCTTTGTTTTATCTGCCTCTCACTAAACACCGCAGGGCTACTGGGACAGGCAAGGCAGCTGAGCAGCTTAACTGTAGGTCTTTTAAGAGATGCTGACTGTCTCAGTGGCTGACTACACTGCCTCCCTCGTTAGCTGGCTTGTTCTGTTACCCATCAAGAGGATGGATGATTTCTTTTATTTTTTTTACTGCTGAGGACCTCTTGTCTTTCCCTGTTTTACTTTCACCATGTTTGTGTTGCTTCACTCTGAGGTGTCAGAGAGATCCTTGATTACAGCAATCACAGCAATCAATGTCTTTTGTTCAATGCAGAATTCCCCGAGTAACCTCTCTTACAATAATTAGCTCTCATCGTCCTCAGACACACATATACAGATAAACACTCAAAAATTGCTTATGCAGAAATTGTCTCACACACAAAAACACAGACACAGTAAGCTATTGCACAAAATAAGCTTGTTTCTGAGAGTTAAGATTTTGCTCTTTTCGTTTGCTGGCTTCCTTTCACCACGATGGTGGTGGGGGTTTTTGCTGCTTGGCAGTCACCATAATTGGTTGCAGATTTCAGCAAAGGTAATTTCATTGTTTTCACTGCCTTTTCTATCTGTCCTGGTGCCCACTTCAAGAAGCTGCGTTGTCATGGTGATAGCAGTCTACCCCTGTGGAATTTGTGAACTGTGTGAATTTGAGTGTTTTGTGGTTGGTCAGATGACCCCGTTTCTGATATGACAGCAAAACGGGGGGGTTGGTGAAACTGTTAAAATGTAATAAACTGCTGTTTGCAAAGTGGACAACGGGGGCCAGGTATGCTGAGCATTGGCTTGAGGGTGAGATATAATGTGGTGCAGGGTGAGTCAGTGCAAGAGCCAACTGCATGTTAACAAGATCTTTATTTTTTTTATGTTTAACCACATAAATTAAAAGGTCAGCTCACCAAAATACATGGAAGAAAATGTGTTGTCAATTAATCTATAAAGATGTCTGGAGAGGCGTGCTAAAGAGATCTTCTTGGTTCTTGGTTTTTTACTTGCAATAAAATCCCAAGAAATCATTTAAAAATCTGTAATGCAGCTACTCTCAGCTTAAAGATTCACATTTTAGTCCACTGAAATGGTTCTTAACAGCACAAAAGTATTTCATGTATCCTAATACATCTATAAGTCAGTGTCTTACATCTCATACCATTTCAAACCAAAGACATTTTTCTGAACAGGATGTGCATAAAATGACTCACTAACAGTGTGGATTGTGCATAGATGTACAACAATCTCCAGAATCTGGACAGGCAGATCCTTTCACTGTTGATCTTTGCGTGCTTTTACTGAATCCGTGTAGAAATACTGTACTGTACTCAACTGCACTCGGACAACTTTAACGCCTACACACCCACCCACACAAACATGTCTTGGCACACATATTGACTGCTCTGTAAAAAGTGAGCATATGTATGCTGAAACGCCCACATAAAGCCCTTATGAACCTTCCCATCTAATGTTTATGCATCAACCAAACTCAAGACTAGATGAACAGCTATGTGGGATCGTTTAAAAACTTCTGCTTTTGTTGCGTGGGTTGGAAATACGTAGATAGCAGCTAATTTTTCATTTTTGACTTTGCAAGCAGTGGTTGATATTGCAGGTATGTTGTATACTGTGTGTAGGATTATGCATATGTGTGAGCGAGTGCGTGTTTGTTTGTGTGCAGACTTACATGTACGCTAGGTTCTGAGACTGCAATGCTGTCTGGATACACGGTTGCCTTCACACACTGATTGAGCGAAGCAGCAAAACGGTACGGCTCATCCGCACGTTCACATCGATTCCTTTGAGAGCATCTGAACAGAGAGTAGAAAGAAGTTACTGATATTTGCTTTTCAATGCCATCAGTGATATTATACAGCACTGAAAAAATATGCGCGTCGGATATGATAGGAAATAGAGGAAAAACAACTTATTCCATGAATAAAAAGTTACAAGAAAAAAAAAAGTGCCGCCAAAGGGATATGCAATGAAAATATGTGAAAATGAAAATTACAATTATAATGTAACAATTATGACTGGAGGGAAAATGAGAAATTGTGACAATTTTAAACTCCTTCCAAAAACAGATGGAAGAAAGGAAGCATGAGGATTGTCAAAGATGGTGAAGACTGTGTAGGGAAAGGAATATTAAACAATGCTGTAACAGAAATAAAACAAATATCCCGCAGCAGTGCTGTAGGGAGATGTAACACTGTCACTGTCTCAACACATTAATAGCCAACTTTTGTCACCAGCCACTATATGGGCACTTACGAGTCCATAATCATCCACCTTTCGATGTTTCCCATGCTTGTTTTAGGACATCTGAACAGATCAGTAATAACCTACAAAAAAAAATAAAAATCACACCAAACCCTTGGGGCTTCTTTGCTCACTTTTCCTTGTTTTGTGCTTTTCTGTGTTAGTCATCCAGATTTGTTTATTTTGTGATGATCAAGGCTGTAAATGTGACATGCTCTACATTCTGGCTACAAGTTATGTTGCTGTTAACAGACTGTGTTTCTCTCTTGTTCCGCTAAACAGATGGCAGGCTGAAAAATTATTTTAAACATTTTTGCTGTCTTATTGGATTGGTTAAAAAAAACCAGTTACAAAATAGCTCATTCTCAAAGATATCTTATGAAACTCACATCATTAATAACAGCTGATCTCTATTATAAACATGTAGGTGACTGGCTATGCATTCCCAATAAACTGCAGCGACAAGTGGTGGCACAGAAGTGGATGCAGAACACAGCTAGATTGCTTCCTTCAATCTCAGCATAACTCTGTAGATGTAACTAGTACAAATTACAAGGCGTTCTCTCATAAGAGATCTTAATGGTCAGACTGCGTATCAAGTATCACAAGAAACTGCCACATCTCTCATTAAAACTGTGCCACCTCCCACCACTTATTAAAACTGTGCGGTCTCTCCATCCCATTACACCAAAGCCTCTCTATCCTCATCCAACCCAGTTATAGTGTCTGGCTAACTGGCTGACTGGTCACAGTAGCTCTAATTGGACTCTAAAGGGTCAGCTGCTGTCCATGGTGCTGATGTGCCACTACAAGCTCTGCTATTCTCTCCTGGTTGCTCTGTGCGTGTGTGTGTTGTGTGTTGCACTGTGTGCTCCGCACCGTGTGCTCTGCGCCGTATCATGCTTCTTAACCACATACTCTCACATATACTGACTCTAAGCTACATCTTCATCCACAGCCTCTGTGTGCAATTATGTTGTCAGAAGTCCACACTACTAGGCACACCAAGACACACACACACACACACACACACACACACACACACACACACACACACACACACACACACACACACACACACACTAATATTCCAAGCACTCCCTAGGGAATTTAGAGAGCAGAAAAGTGTGGAATTATTATAGTAGTGAGAAATCTCCCACTGGGAAAGGAGGGTCACTGCAGCACTTTTTGATGATGATCACCTGCTTTTCCCCTTCACTACTTTGGTAACTATACTTTTTAATATTGATGGTTTTTTTCTTACTTTACCTTTTCATTTTACACATTTGACCGCACCGCTGGTTCATTTGCCTCGGTCTTTCTCTTCCCCTCCGTCTCTCTCGCTATTATCGGCCCAAGACACTCCTTTTTGTCTTATTCTAATACAAGTTGAAATTAGTACACCTTTCTTAGGCAAGGTATTACTCTGCCTGCAATTTGGTGATTCTTTTACATTCACAATGGCAGGAGAAAATGATACTTAATGTGCTTTCAGGTGTGGGCTGCGGCACGATGTTTTATGCATGTCTCCAAGCTGTATGGGTACAGATGCAAAAACCTGGGCAGTCATTAACTGACAAAAAGCTCTGCATTGATTTTCCTCAATGTGAATCTCTCTCTCTCTCTCTCTCTTTTTTTTTTTTAAATAAAATTCATTTCAGTGGGGTGAAGTAAGATGAGAGCGCAGCAAGGGGGTGAGGCAGCGGGGGTGGAAGGCGTGCAGGATGGCAGCTGTTGCCATGGTTTCAGGAGATGGCCATTATCTCTGTGTAGTTAGAAGCTGACCCCTTGCCTCTCTCATTAGCTGAAGTGCATGCCACTGAGTGTTGACTACAATCCTGCCTTCCTCATATTCCCCCTTCTGACCTCCTGCCTTGTAGATCTCCCTTTTTCTCCTGTCAGTCAGTAGTTTCACTCATGCTTAGTGTCCCATCACTTCATACAACAAGTGTTCTCTAATGCACATCTTCCGTATGCAAAGATGGACAAATATGTTTATCTTTTTCAATTTCCTGTAATAAGCAACTGAAAACTATTTTATTCCAGCCAGAGCTAGCGGCGTCAGATTTTGGTTAGGCTCCTTAAGCCCTGTCCAGGGTGCTGAAGTAGCTGCATGCACCATCATTAGCTCTCTCTGGTATCAACAAGTCTTCTGCAGAATACAAAAGAAGTTGTGAGTGGCAGTCCCATTTTGTGCAACCATGGGAGGTGAGTTGCTAAAATGCACCCTAAAATTGAGTGGAGAATATTGTTTACTATTGTAGCAGTGTGTTCGGGCTACACCGTTGTTCAGGGTGTAAATCTGACATAGTATTTGCAATCTAATTCACTTTTAGAAACTTATATCTAATGTACAGTGTAAGGTGTAGTGTTGGCCGAGGAAGCAATTTCTATAGTTGGTAGGGGTTAGGATAGCAGACGCCAGAAATTGGGGTCCATTCCACCAATGTCTGCATCTTATTCTGTTGCCTTGGAGAGGAAATTACACCGTCATCTCTTCTCCACCTTGTCTTGACAGACACACAGACGCACGACTGGTAGAGAGCATCATCCCTGCATACAAACTAAAACAGACACATACGAGGGCATGGCCACATACAAATCATGTATACTCAAACCCTCTGGAAATTACATGTGCATAATAGCATACAGTGCCTTGCACTTAATCTTTCACACATTTAATAGACAGCATCGAATAATAACATAAACACACGTATGCACACACTATGGTCTTGACAGCAGAGAGCAGGAGAGCCAGGCCACCGGGAAAGATTGCCGTCCTTCCATCCCTCCTCCCTTTCCCCTACAACATCTTCAATGTGAAGACCTGTCTGATTGTAGCTCTTGGTGTGAGCACCGTGTTTAAAAACAGGAGGAGAGAACAGAGGGGGAGCCACTTTAAAATCACCTTCCCGTTCCACCTCCCCTCATGAGAGACAGACGACATAAGGCTGCGGAATTTAAAAGCACAACAGGCATGCTTTGGTGGCAGGGCAGGGGGATTGGGGAAAGGAGTACAGCGGGAAGCTATAAAGGATGTACAGAGAGACTTAACTGGATGTATATTGAATATTTGATGAGCTTAACAAAGCTTTACTAGTTTTAAGAGGCAACCCATAATGTTAGAGAATTGCTGGCAGGATTTGCTTTGAATGGGAACCTAGACTGGGGACTGTGTGCTTCATCAAATAAACTTGTTAATGTAAATGTGCATAAAGGCTGACTGCACTGGGTCTTTGGCTTCTTAATATGAAAAGCAGACTCAATAGGTGAGCAGGGATATGTCAGGCTGTGCTGTACTGTGCTGGGTTGCTCTCTGTGTGACACACACATAGCTGCACACCCCTTCTTCAGTGTTTTATCCTCACTTGAACTTATCCAGTCCATTTGTTTCTTACTGGTCCATTTTTAAAGTATAGGAATACATTTAAACTTCAAGAAGTACTAAAGGAAGTGAAAAGGGAAATAGTAAACTCCTCAGGGCTTTGGCTGACATGTACTTTGAAACCCAGAGTTCATGTCAGGGGTCAACCCAACCACTGTAGCTCTTAGCCTGTCTCCAGTGGTGACTGATAATGTCACAGCAGGGCACTGCCCAAAGGACCCAGAACACATCAAGACCACATCTCATTCAGTGTATCTTGAAGATCTTGAAACTACTGTGGTGTAAATTCAGTGTGTTTATACAAAACAAGAACAGTAGAGCACCCATGGTCAGATGAACAAACATGTCAAGGTTTATGCAAACCCAGAGAATTTATAAAGAGACCGTTCCTCAGTGCTCAGCATCAAGCTATAGCTTTTCTTGTGTGGGCTGAGCAGAGAGAAAAAGAGAAAAAGGGAAAAAGTCAGTGGAAGCATTGCAGAGACGGAAGCATCTCAAAAAGAAAATCAATGAGCAAGCAAGAGATACACAGTAGGTTGTTAGGATCATTAACTGTATAATATGTTGCCTGCCTACATATACTGTACACACTGGTGCAGTATTTCTGCATGTTGCCAACCTGTATTAGCTCTAGTTGCTAGGAATCTATGGAAATATCGATAGATCTGCATGTTTGTGATCGATATCTCATTAGGCACAATTGGGAAGATGGATGCAGCTTCCCCCTGACTGCTAACTGAGGCTTTGGCTGATGAGTTGGCCATTAGACACACAATCTGACATTCACAATGGACTGAGGCAGCCATTTTCATTGCTAGTCTAATTGGTGTTGCCACTGTGAAATTAGAGGAAATTTTATGGTCGTTGGGTGACACAATTTGCAGCGAAGTAATAAACATGCCACATAAACTAGGGAACAATAATTTAAGAAATAAGTTTGTGGGGTTTTGTGTGTGTGTGTGTCTGTGTGTGTGTTTTAGCAAACATGCATGCAACGCCAAATATGACTATTTTCTAGGTTGATGTTTCCTGCTTCAATATATGCTGAGCACCCACAACTTTAAAACCAATGACAGAAAAGTAAATAATACTAATCCTCTTGTTACACTGTACCGCCCAGCTGGAAAGCCTTTGGTATTGATATTTGCATGGGTGTTACCTACTGTTGCAGGCCATTCACAACCCCCAAAGGCAATAATATTCCCAAGGAAGATTATATGGACTACTACATCATAAAAACAGCTTAAAAAGTCAAATTTGATTCCCGAGCATGACCGCCAACCAAACTTCCGAGGTCACGATTCAAATGAGCAACAACAGGATGCAAAGGAACAAGCCCAGTCCAGAGAGGTCCCATTCCCTGAGCCACAGGACCCAATAGATCCACTGCTAGACAGGTAGACAGGCAGGTACCTGACCCAAACTGTTTTGTGGTTTACTGAAACAGATTTGGGTGGATTAGCCACATACAGTCAGACACTAATGCCGTGTAGTAGTGACATATTATTCTACTCAGAATAAAATGCTGACTCATTCTCTGCTGGAGTCTACTATACTTCTACCCTTTAAGCTGTCACCCTCACAACAAACACTCATTTTGACACAGAGAACGGAATTCCTCATGCTTATAATACATTACCGCAACCAGTCACTGATTACAACATTAGTAATACTGCAAACATTATTTAATATTATAATGGTAAAAAATTTAACCTTGAACCTGGTACCCTTTTGGACATAACTCAAACTTGTTACTAATCCTGACAAATCTCAACAAAACCATTCAGCCTCTCCCGGAATGTTGGAGTGAGTTGAGAGGATGGAAAGAGACGGAGTGATATGGGACATTTTGAGATGGAAAAGCCTCTTTTGGGCATGATTAGAGAGCTAATCTAACAGCAGCGAGATGCAGGCTAAGGGAGGGAGAGGGAAGGGGGGCGGGAGGGGAGCATCACCATAACGCCATGTTTTTGGATTGTGGTCAGACGAAGGCTGAACTACCCATTCACAGGACAGCGACTGAAGAGCGCTCGAGATGATGAGCTCCCTTTGAGCAGCAATCAAAATGCTGCTCCGTTTTGTCGGCCGATGAGTGTACGAGAGCATCAAACACTCTCTCCCTCTTTCATTCTTCCCTGCTCATTCTTATCCTCACTCTTTTTTTCCCTTTTTGGTCTTCATGCATTCAGTGAATGCCTAGCAGCTGCTGGTAATTAAAGGACTTTAGAGTCTCACACCACATTGGATCAGAGGAAGAAGAAAGAGAGTAGAAAGACAGGGAAGACAGAAATGCCACTTCTGGTCATCTCAGTGCCTCCCTCTCCCTCTGCAACATTCTCTCCTCCTCATCATTGCTAGCCAAACTAATGTCTCTCCGTGTTCCTAATTAGCCACCTTAGAATGCCGCACTTCAATGAGCATGCACATGCAAACATAAAGAAAATAGTAGTGGGTTGCGGGGCAGGAGTTGGAGAAGAAAAGAGGATGGATATCGTGGATGACAGCTGTAGAAGGAAGGAGGAGGGTGATCAAAGCAAGGGGTGTTTATATGTGGCAAGCCAACCATCTCTGGAGTGTGGAAGGGCTGATTCCAGAGGGGAGAGTGTCTAAATAGGAGACAGCAGTGAGCCACACTGGGCTGAGGAGATCAGTAGAGTTGAATAGTTTAGAGACTAGCTTTGCTATTTGGGTAGTGGGGAAGATGCAAACATGGAAAGAGGGAAAGATAATTTCACAAAATCAACAATGGCTTAGACATGGATGACAGAGAATTGGAAAAATTGAGGGAAACGGGGGGATGATGGAAGAGGAATCACAGCTGAGGAAAGAAAGAAGGCTGGCAAGAAATTTAATTTCTGGGTGTCTGGGATGAGGGGGGTGCTTCACCAGAAGGGTGCAGCTGCTTTTCCTTAGTGGTATTTGACAAATATCTTCTTTAATTGTCAGTTATATTGTGCATTCATGTCACCACGCTAACTACACTAAAGCCACAAACTGGTTTATAGATAATTGTTATCCTTTTTATGCTGTGCAATTATGTATGTTTCATTTAAAATCCTGTACAAATTTCTTGGCTTTCAGTTAATAAGTGGGTGTTTTGATGAAGTAGTCGAAGTGGACAAGATTACATCATCTCCTAAGCACTCAAGCAACACTCATAATTCATTGCAGCTAACAACACGAGATGACATTTTTCTGCTTTTTCTGAGGTTTCCCTGTCTGATGACGTATATATATGAGCTGCTGTGTTGACAGAGGCGTGTAATTGTGAGTGGTGGCACGTCGGCTTTGTGCATGAAAGAACAGGCTGAATAAGGCAATGCTATGTCAAGACATATTCAAAAAATACTTGCTTCAGTGTTTGTTGCATCTTCTTTTTGTGCCACCTTTGCCAAAAGGTGGACAAATTGTAAACTTTGTAGAATCTTTTTTGTAACCATCTGTCTTTTTTTTCACCAGGTATTTATGCTGTGTTTATCATGCAGAAGCTGGATATAAGCACCAAAACCGATATTTCACGTTAGAACTGTTGCAGAAATCGTAGCTCTTTCAATACATTTGTGGGCGGAACCATATGGAGGCCTGAAAATGCAACAGAGAGAAAAGCTAACCATTCTCCAAGTAACTTTTTTTCCTCTCTGCGGCAGCATAGCTAAAGCTGACAGGGGTCCTGCGATACTCTTTGCAGGGTCAGGCTAGAGAAAGGGGGATTAGGATCAGAGACAGGTGGCAAAACCGTTCGCTGTATTGAGAGGACAGATGGCTGATCTTACGCAAATCAGGGTGCTGACCTTTTCTCCCAACAGTACAGTACAGTGATCCACATGAGTGTTTGTGCATGTACATAAAAATCGACCCCATGTGCACTGACACATGCATGAACCCACTCAAACGTAAGCCCTCACATATTTTCTCGAGAAGCAATTTAAACACCAAACAGCTGTTCCCTCATCACAGCTGGCTTCCAAAAGCCATTCACCTTTAAGGACCAACACCTTTTACATGCAGTGGACTCAGATTCCTATCAACGTGAATTATTCTATCCCCTACCATACCTACACAAAAGCATATGATTAGCAGTCTAGCATGGAGGCTTATGTTGTGTTAAATGATCCCTGTGTGAAGGCACGCAGACTGCACAGAATACAGAGCTTTCGTCAGCCCCTCCTGCTCTTTGCAAGCACATGCTGAATTACCTTGTCGCTAGGCAATTATTTGTCCTGTCCCAGCTTTGGAGTGATGTAAATTACTTTAAGTGCACTTTGCAGGGGCTGCCATCATGATAATGATGATTGCAGCAGTGCTTTGACACACACACAAATATTCAGCTATACCTTTACAGAGTGGGTCTGTATTTAGGGGGGCTTCAAATGGGGACACAGTAACTAAGAAAAAACTCCAATAAAATCTGTGTACTTAAGAAACAAAGCAGGAGAGGGAGTCAGAGCTGAACATCTTTCAGCTTTTTTTTTTTTTTTACTGTTCAGTATTGTCTGTATTCCACTCTTTTACATTGTTTCATCTAAATATTCACATATCAGTTGCTTTTTCAGATGAATACATGCACACGCATATTTTTCCCGCATCCGTTTCTCCCTTCTTCCTGTCATTTTGAAGGTTAATTTTGTTGCAGTAATTATTGAGCTCCAGCAGGTGTCACTCATGCTTTCTATGCGTATTCTCAGCGCTTTATACTATGATCTTTAAACTTTCTGATTGATCTCTTTGGTCTGTTGTTGCCTGTCTTTTTAAATTCCATTCAAACATATATAACATGAATGGCATCATTTCCTGTAAATATCAAGTCATGTCAGAATAAAGCTGCAATGACAATGGCAGCAACAAGAAGCTCTGAACCATCTCTGAGGCACAATTATCCATTTTCAGTCAGATGCTGTCTCCTTTCCTTAAACTGTATCTCATCAGAGACAAACATTAGGAAAATAACCTGTCTGCCTTTGCGTGGGCAAAGTGAGGGCCATTTTGAGAGACATCTAACAAAATCTGTCTGAACTGAAAAAAAATGAACAAACACAACAAACCACTCTAAATATGAAGCGGTGCATGGTAAACAGCAGACAACTGCCCTCATGTTCTGGATACATATAACTGGTAGAAAATGGGCATATGGATGCAAATAGACATGACAGCTACTCAGGGATACTCACATATTGTGAAGAACACACCAACCACAGTGTGGATCCCCAGAGCTCAGGCACTCTCCACATGTCCCGTATTGCTCACATGACTCGATGGGAACTTGGGTAACCTGCAAACACATTAAAACGTCATTGTCTCAGTGCAGCCAGAAAAGCGTTACAAAATGTACAACAAAGATCTCTGAGTATGCATGTGTTTGTGTGTGAGCATGCTCAGTCCCACACAGACAGACGCCAGTGAAACTATTAATTAATGTGCAATGTTTTGACACAGTTAATCTATGTTATGAAATGTAATAATGTGACACGCACCATTACCCCTCCATCCCTATTAAACAGTGCTATTGTTTGTTGTGGACCTGTTGCAGAGAATGATGTGCCTCAAAATGTTTGGCTACACTACGCCTCTGTATACTGATGTGTGAGATGCCAACTGCCCAAGCAACTGTTGCCTTTATCTTAAAGCCATAAAAACTACTGAACAGCTGGGATCAGTTGGCAAGACAAATCTGTTTTTCTGCCATCAATGGGTTTTTGTCTGCACCGGGGCATCTGTCCACCTAGGTATGGCCTGTGCAAACACACCAACACATGGAGGAGTGACAGACGTTTTTCTCAAGAGAGCGTTCAAAGTACAACTTGATGACACAAGTGTAAAATGTGTTAGGAAGAGAGTTAGAGTCAAGTGTATTGAAGAGTATAACTATAACTATATCTAAAATAAACAAAGAAAAGATAAACTTTTTGAAATTATCAATGTTATTTAAAAAAAAGTAGAGGCCTGCGGCATGACTGTTAAAACTGGAAAGTAACAATTAAAGCTGTACTGTAAATGTTTTTTTTAAAAATATGACAAGGGAATAAAATTGGTATTTCAGTATTACATGTTGAAAGTGTCAGCAACAATAGATATGATTAAGCGCTTCCAGTGGAAACCAAACACACCCCCATACCACACTAACCCACACAGTGCTATTTGAGTAGAGTCGCATAAAAAAATAAATAAAAAAAATATCCTAGTGCTCACTGTACGAACTTGATTTGACTGATATTGTTTTATTCAGGGTTGAGATGTTCCATAACCTATGTAAACACAACACACTGGAGAAGAACAAACTTCACAGCTTGTTTTTGCCAAAGTGTGCACCACAATCTGGGCCTACGTAACACACACTTATCTCCAGGTAGGTTTTATATACACAAGAGCATGAGTGTTTATGCATCTGAATCTAGTTGTCTGTCTGATGTGGTGCTGCCGTCTCGAACGACCTTCCTTCTTTCTGTCTAGCTTGGAGGGCTTCAGAGTCAAAGGTTTCTGTGCGCTTGTGTGTGTGTGTGTGTGGGTGTCCGCCTGTAAATGTACATCTACTGTAACATGAAGCCAGAAAACCTCAATACTGCTCAGCAGATGAAAATGGCATAAGAAAAGCGGGGGCTGAATCAGTGAATTTTAGAGTCTGACACAGATTCATTTCCAGTTTTGTATGTCTTTCAATTTCTTGGCAAGTGGCATGTTGGATGATAAGTGCTAGCTCTGACAGTGTTTGCCCTGTTCAGATGCAAACCTCAGGATCACACCAATGCCTAATAAGTGACTCCTCTGTAAAATGTGATGGATCGAATTAAGGGTGCAAATAGCACCTTTTAAGTGTTTTTTGACCCTGTGCATATCACTCACAACTGGGTGATAATAATTGCTGTTAGCAACCATGGACTGGAATTAACCGTCAGTTAGAAATAACAGCTGGGTGTTCATCAAAATCCTGTCTTTTATGGTACACAGTGTTGAAAATTTACAAAGAGCTGACAGTAAAATTTGAAACATGCATCTGTTATTGCATGGATTCTGAAAAGTTATAGTCAGCAAACCTGTCAGATGCTGTAAAACCTGTGAGCTACACCTGTTCCAGTGTGTATTTTTCTTTCTTTGTTTAGTGCTTGCTACTCGGAAGCTCATCATAGTGTCTGCCTGGTCCTACAGAAAGACAAGCCCAGAGGACAAAGAAAGCCACTGACACGGTGGGAAGTTGACAGTTTGTGTGGCAGTTCCACCATGGACACTCCAGTTAGATTAACCCCCTGTCAATTCAACAAACTCTATTATTGTGTGTGTCTGTGTGTGTGTCTTTCTTAGCTTCGGGACAAACAGGTGGCATGCTGTAATGAGCTGCAGACGAGGTCACATCAGCAGCAGAAGCTGCAACCGATGACAAACAAGCCCACCAGGAACTAGACTTGGCTGAGGAAGCAGCAACTCAGTCTGTGTGTGTATATATCACAAAGCCTCTGAATCTCTCTTAACCAAAGAAAGTCGTCAGATCCTTCTCAAAACATGCATGAGGCTGCTGAAACTTTATACTATTACTTTCACAGAGGCCCAGACCCATGAAAGGGTTACACTGTAGAGACAGCTGTCAGTGGGGGAAAGTCAGAGAATAGTGAGGGGAGCTTAGGGTGTCCCTTATGGAGCAGTGTTTAAAGACTGACAGACACAGAAGGCTGTCAGCTGATACAGTACAGACTGAAGAACAAAAAGGCCAGAGAATAATAAGAAAGGAAGGGGAGGGAGGTAAAGAGAAAACAAAAAGATGAGAAGTGAAAAAACAAAACAAAAAAAAAAAACGCACACAAAATAAGAGACTACTCATGTGCACTGTAAATGTGTGTTGTAAATAAATATTGCGCGTCTATGTCGCTGCGAGGGTATTGATGTTTTAGACCAGCATGGGCCAGTAGCACAGAGTGTAGGTGAGGGGAATGTGGTGTGGGAGGGTAGTGGGGGATCACAGCAGCTGTTGCCCAGCACACGCTACAGTCACTCAAAACAGCAGGGCTGCACAATGAAGCCCCTTCTCCAACTGTGAGTCTGTGCGCGTGTGTGTGTGTGCGCGCGTATTTGAATGCACACGTGCACAACGCTGCAACGGATGTGCAGATTGTTGTTGTGTTTTCAAAGAAGACCAAGAGTCCTGCATGTGATCTAATAATGCCTTAAACTTTCTCTTCCTCTAGGTTCCCAGAACACATTCATAGCCACAGCTGACCTATAAGGTAAACTGAACATTGTCAGTAAAGATGCACTGTGCGCTACTCAAATGAATGCTAATAAAATTCTAGCTTAAGATGACCCTAGCAGGGGGTTATTCAACCAAAGCGGCTACAGCAGGGCTGCATACTGGAGCGACCTGGGTGACTGACAGTCACAGTCTAAGGTTAAAACAGCTTCTTCTCTTTCAAAGCCTCACGCTGAAAAAAAAGACTTCAGCTTTCATTATTATAATAGAAGAGCGTTTTTGTTTACAGGAAAGTATAGCTACAGATTTGGCTAGCATTATTAATGGCCACCCTTAACATCAGGATATTCTTTTATGTAAAAATACTAAATTTTTATTAACCCATCAAATTATACAACTGCAGCGGACTGAGAAGGGCGTTATTTTTTAACGTCACCGAACATCTTTTTTGTGAACTGTACTGGGCAACTCTTGCTGCCATTAGAGGCCACTAACATTGTGAACTTTTGTTATGTATGATTATAAAATATAAAAATCAACTATTTTTGCTGCAGTGGCACTCAAGACAAAAAACCTCCCAAAAAACAGACAGTTGATAGTCTGGTGGCACTGAAACAGAAGTAGTGGTATTCAGTAAAAGAGGCATTGCTTTTAGGATTACTAAAAAAAACCAAACCAATGTGTTTTGCCAGGCTGTTTGGAGTATAACAGGGGACAGAAACATTTGGATGTGGCACCCAAGTGGGGCTTACAGTGTTTGCTGATTAGAGAGCAGCAGGAACAGTCTCATTTGTTCCAAACAATCCGTGACTAAGAATGAATGGTGACTCCATTTCTGCTCTGCTGTCCTGGGAGCAAGTCATGCACTGCACTTCCGTGATGGATAGGGAGGCAGTACAGGAG
>NW_005187636.1:621163-626375 GCF_000239375.1 Pundamilia nyererei | reverse complement strand
AGAGAAAGCAACACAAAGAGAAAAATCCCACCATCACCAGTAATGGAGAGGAAGCTATTTTGCAATTGTTACCAAGGTAACAGCCCTGGCTCTGACCTCAGGACCCCCCCCTTCATCTACCACCACCAATAATCCCTCCAACCTTCGAAACCTTGAGCAGTGCACGGTAAACAGCTGGCACCTCTGGGACTTCCTGCCACCTACACCTCCTTTTAAACATGTAGACACACACACTGGCGGCTCCTCTACACCCTATCCATTTTTAATGAGAGTTAGCCAGGCTGCCACGTCACTGGAATGAGGCACATCGATCATGAACACAATACCCATTCCAGCAGAGCGAATGAGGGTAAGCATGGGAGGGGTGTATCTGAGAGTGTGTGTCTGCTTGTGTGTGTGTTTATGTGTGTAATTGTATGTGTGTGAGTGAGACAGAGAAACAGTTTGAGCCAGCTTAATGACTAAAGCTCAAAAGCAGAGCAAATACTTGTAGCTGAAATAGATGAAAACATATGAAAATACAGGCTTATGGGTCTTTTACTCTCACAGTGACCCCGCAGCCAGTTTTTCTTGTATTCAGGCTACCTACAAGGACATCTCAGCCGTTTTTGCCTGACAGGCCACCCTTTAATCTGCTTTAGTAATCCTGCCGAGACTCTTCCTTAGGACAGCAGCTATATCTCCTTGCCTCTGTTTCACCCTGTCCTCCTCCCACTGGTCTTCTTGTCCTCAACTCAGGAAAATCTGCCCACTGTACTCTCTAGGCAGAGCCATCTCCTCTAGCTCACTGACATCCACCCACGAGGATTCACATTCTCTCAAGTTTGCATATGAAAAAAAAAAAAAAAAAGGTTCACCCATCCCCTCTGACTTCAACTTGTTTTATAGAAGTTTTTAAGACTGAATATGAGAATAATTCACTTCTTCTGCAGTCTTACACTGAGGTCGGTCAATGGTTCATGTTAATCATCAACATCCATCCTATATATGGCTGGACCTGATAACGGAGGTGAGGGGTTATGCATTATGGCTGTTCCAAGGATAATCAGGCATCAAGACCCTCACCAATTACACCCAGCGTGATTAAGGACAAAATGAGGGCATGCTCTTGGATGCTGGGGGTGGACAAGATCTGATCCTTTGGTGGCCTTGAGCTGAGTTGTGCAACGATACCACAACAGCTGGAAGCTTTGATGACAGCTTAAACCCAGCATTCCAAGAGCAGATGTGTTAAAGCTATTAGTTACAGCTACAGCTACATATGAATATAATAACGATGCATAATAATACTCCACATCTTGTGCATTAAAAAACAAATGAAACAAAAAAAAACCCACTAAGAAGATACACTGTAGCTACACACGTGCTGTTCAGTTCTGAAAGGAACTGCTTTTAGAATGCTTGTTTGTTGGTTTTATTGTTACAAATGCTAGAGGGCTTTGTTACAATTCATTTGAGAGACACACATTTTGTGTAGGAATCCAGAATATTGATTTTTCCCCCCACTGTATAACATCTATTAAAAAGCCATCTACAGGATTAATGCAGAGAAGGTTCTGGATACAGGCATAACAACAGGAAAGATTCAGTGGAAGATGTGGTACTATTTTGTATTAGTGTTTTTATGAAGGTCAAACCCTTTTATACTGGGTGGCTTTCAAACTAACTGGTTTTGAAGTAAACGCAATAACATTCAGAGTAGGTATTAGTCATTGATTTTAAAAAGCTAACCACAGTAGAAAAGACTCCAACAAAATGAAATGATACAGCGCGCCTCATCTACAAGCAGCCATCTTCCATACTCCAGAAATGATTGGGTGTGAAATTGGTAGCTTTTAACCTTTTTTGTCACAGCCAGCGCTCTCAGTGAATCCACTTCCTTATTTATGTGTGTGTATTCACCTACTCAGAAAGAAAATGCTTGCACATACACATGCACTTATTTAACTATTGGAATTTGCCCATGCTCAGAGATTTGAGTGAACTAAAAACTCAAGACATTGCAGCACTACAAAGCTGGATTTAATAATAATAAAAAGATGGATAAAAAAAGAGGGACTGGAATCCATACACAACAACAAAGATGGCCATGCTAACTTATTCTGAACTTAAACTAAGCCAAGGTGGATATCAAGACAATACTGTTACCTTTTTATATCAAACAGCATCAATATCTACCCCACATTAGGTCTTTAGCCCTCTCATGCCCCTCGGTCCTGGGGAGGCGTGGCCCTTGGCAGCTCATAAGTAGTAACAGATTGGCAGGAGACAAACTGCCAGGCAGGAAAAAAGGGAAGGAGCAGGTCAAGCGTGTGCCTACTGACCGCAGTTTGAACTCTGATGCTGAACGTCTATTATGTGTCAATGCTAACCCAGGAACAATAAGTACATAAGTAAAGTGGTAATAATACAGTTTAATGCTTTCCACCTAGCATCTCTTAACTTAGAATAACTGTTTGGGTGTTTGTTGTTTAGGAATACATCCGGATAATTCTCTTACCCAATTTAAATGCCATAAAAAAGGGACCCTTTTTTGACTTAGACCATCCGAGGGTTAAATGATTAAATCCCTTTGGGAGGAGACTTATGGGGCGATCGTGGCTCAAGAGTTGGGAGTTCGCCTTGTAATCGGAAGGTTGCCGGTTTGAGCCCCGGCTCCAACAGTCTCGGTCGTTGTGTCCTTGGGCAAGACAGCCTACTGGTGGTGGTCAGATGGCCCGGTGGTGCCAGTGTCCAGCAGCCTCGCCTCTGTCAGTGCGCCCCAGGGTGGCTGTGGCTACAATGTAGCTTGCCATCCCCAGTGTGTGAATGTGTGTGTGAATGGGTGGATGACTGGTTGTGTAAAGTGCTTTGGGGTCCTTAGGGACTAGGAAAAGCGCTATACAAATACAGGCCATTTACCATTTAGTGACAATAAGCATATACAGGTTGGTCTAATTATTCTAAAAAACATAATCCACCCCCTAAAAAACATGGACTTAGTATTAATTCAGCATTCAACAGACCACATACATAATACAGCTGTGCACGCATTGCATTGGATTTCTGCAGGCATCCCCTGGACTGACCGACAACTGTGTGTCTCAAAAGCAAAATGGGGCATTGGGCAATCGGACAGTGGAGGAGGGAGATGGGACTGCCTCCTTATTTTTGTTTATGTGTGTTTGTGAGTGTGTGTTTAGGTATTACAGGCTGGAGGACTAGAGGGAGGAGTCATAGGGGCCTGTGAGGCAGCGGAGAGAGAGCAAGTGTAGAAATAATGGAGTGAGGGAATCGACCAGTGAGGAGGACGAAAAATACAACCAGTCAATACAGCTGGGAGTGTATCAATTATGTATGGCTTCAATTCTCTTTTGGGGTAAAAAGAGGTGGGGAATTGGCTCGTTCCAAAAGCCTGTGTATTTTTCTACTGTTTATTTGTACCTCAACTGTGGCTTTGCATATATTGTAGATCACTGAAGCTCTCAATGTTAACAGCTTTCATGCCCTCAGCACTGTTAGCTTGCACTGAAAAACTAAAGCATTGACAGAAATCTGATTTTGTGCCTGTTAATAATCTTAGCAAAACACTAGCAAGGGAAAAATATGTTTATTTACTTGTGCATGACTTAACAACTTCACTTGATCACTTGAATCTTAAGCATTGCAAATGATACCAGCATGGCTGTTACTTCTTTCCACGTATCATTTGCACCTTTTTACACAAGATAAAGATGTTAGGACTGATATTGGTGATATTATGTTAAAGTTCCTTGCTCTTTTCCTGACCCTTTACTGTCTTTTTTCACTTATCTTCTCATCTCCTCCCTTATGTTTTTCCCTGTCTTGAACACACTCTTCCACGCTCCAGTGTTCCCTCTCCTTTGCAGCTCCCAGTCGAGGTGGCCTCTTTGCTCAGTAATTCAGTCAGGAGGCTAAAAGGAGGAAATTACATCCATGCTGCCTGACCACTTTGAACTCTCAGTCCCCCTCTACTATGCTTGCTCACTGGCAACTGGTTTAAAGGCCCACACTGACATTTAAGAAATGGGCACAGGGAGCTGTGAAAGCGCCAAAGAATATTTTTGAGTGTGCATGTGTGAGCGTGTGTACTCATGCAAAGACAGATATGACACTCTGACTTAGAATGATGACACATCCTGTTCTTGCATACTGAAATTAGATTTAACCATAATTTATCATTTCGAAGACTTACATAAATGTGTCTTTTTGGTACTTCATTGCATGCTGAAATGATATAGGTTTGTCTCTTGTTATTCTGTATATCTGTATCATATCATGAGGAATTAAGTTTTTCTGCATTATATTGTAAATGAAGCCTGTTAATTAGAGGGTTTGCACTTAGAAAGCACATTTTTGACAAACTGTATTCATAAATGGCAACACTAAGCCACTAACCACTAAGAAACAGTGAGTCTTCACTGATACTAACAGTATAGATTATCTGGAACAGCAGTCAAGTGAAGTAATAATATGATATGAAATTACCAGTGTATTAGAAAAACTTTAGTTAATTCAGGTAAAAAGGTTGATGTGAAAGATTCAGATCAAGTGTACTTAACCTGCAGCTGAGAAGAAAGTAATGCATATATAATAAACGTCTTTCTATGAGTGATACTTACATCAACATTAACATTTTTTTTTTGTGAATCCTACATTTAATCCTACTCTTGCATCTTTCCAGGTCAGCCTTAATGATTAAAGGCAACAATGTCTTTTTGCAAAGCTTCAGCCATTATTAATGCAATTTCTTGCCTTTCAATCTACCTGCTTTGCGTTATTTTTACCCACCTGTCTGGACTGCTCATCTATGTCACATTTATTTTATATTGGTCGCTTCACTGTACCTCTTTGTCTTTCGATCCATCTCTGGCCTGTCTGTCCAAGTCCAACTTGTGTGAGTGCCTCTCAGTAGGGTGCCAGATTGTCAATGCAGCCAGTAATGAGGTGTATGCTTCAGTCAGCATGTGAGGAGTTAATAAGGAAGCAGCAGAGGCCATCACACATCAACAACCATGAGTGTGTCTGTGTATGTGTGTGTGTGTGCGCATATGGGGAGGGTGTGAAGGCAAGAGAGCCTCCTTGGCACACTTACGGCTGTCTGTCGACCGACGGGGGTATTGATTTGGAGGGGAAAAAGCAGACAGAAATGAATTCTGATCCACAGAGGTACTCCACAGTGCATGTCTGAGTGTGTTAGATTGTGTGTGTG
>NW_005187636.1:609818-621121 GCF_000239375.1 Pundamilia nyererei | reverse complement strand
GTGCATGCATGTGAGCATGTTTGTTCTCTTTGTCTCAGCATTTCTCCCAGTGTACATGATGTACATACAAATGAAGGGTTTGGTTACACCCCACTGCTCTCTGGGCTGTTGCTTGTGCACAAGGGTAAGCTTCTGTGCATGTGGGTCTGTGTGCGTTTGTACCCAAATTAATGTTAGGGTGGGAGGCATTGATAACTAGGCTCAGGTGGTAAAGAATAGCAACCCCAGCCGATGTTTGTGTATGCGTGTGTGTGTATAGCTTTGTCGTATAGGTATCTTTATCTAGATGCATGCATGCACATATGGATTGTGTATTTATTTGCATTTGTAAAACGCACGCTAAAACACTCCTCAGCTGGAGTTCATATGTTGAAGTATTATTGAGGCTGGAAGACTTTCTTAGGACCTGTAATAGTGCTTGTGATTGAATTCAATTTGAGTCTATAAGGAAAATACAGACACAAAGGTTTCGGGCGAAAGATGCGTCTGCAGTTGAGTGAAAATCATCAGCTTTGCCTATAAAGAAACTCTGTGGTGCGAAGGAGAAAGAAAGCAGTGAGTGATCTTCGTTGGTGCGTCTGAAAGTGCCTGGGTGTTTTTGTTTGGCAGAAGAGGAAAGAAAGAAAAAAATCAACATAATGAGACCAAACTGCTTTTGTGTCTCACTCTCTTCGTCTTTCTTCTCTCTCTACCCTCTGTCTCCTTCTCCCTCCCATCCCTCGATTCTTAGACAGCTGCTTCTGTGCAACCAAATTAACTGCTCCCCAGCTGCTTTTGGAAAGTGTGAAATAAATAAGCGTTTTGCCTCCGAGGTATAGTGTTTTGGGTTACACATATAAAGTTTAAACAGCTCTGGGTGCCGCCTAAATTCAGTGTGTAGGTAACAAAATTTGCGATTCGATTTAGTTACCAATTTTAGTTGTAGTCCTTTTTTTTTTCCTCTACTCAAAATCTTCTACGACTGCCACTATATGACCTTATCTCTTACCACTATGTGATCTTTCTGGCTACAAATATCCGATTTACAAGTCACCAAAAAGAGTAATATTTCAACAGGCTGTCAGCAGGCGTACTGTTTAAATCACTAGTCTTATCTTGCCTGTTCTCTTTCTAATATTTCTCCTCAAATATTGCCTTACAGATAGGGAACCCTTCCCTGCACATTCATCTACCTTCTTTAACAAAATGTATGTCTGCACATGTCTGAGCAGTCAGAGATAAATAGTCATCTGTTTTTGTGTATATTAAGATGTGCGTGTTACAGAAAGTTATTTCTTTAATATTTGCTACATAAGTTCTTATGTGAGGGGTATAATTTACTATTCCCATTTCCAGGCCCACCCATCTAAATCTAAAGTCTTCAAGGTGGATTTAAAGATGAATACGAGTAAATAAAAATAGTACACATTTGTAAGTTGTATGGTATATTTACTGATTTTCATGCATATAGTGCTGTTCTTCTGTCCAATAAAAGTCTGAAATAGGGTACCAGTCTTCTTTTAACGTCACAAAACACCCTAACTGTCACACATAAATACACATATCCCAACGTAAACCCACACTGTACAATACTACATCCATCACTGGTGCTCAGGCTGACAGTTTTGTCAAAGTGAGCCGCAGGGGTTAGGAGAATGGCAGTGTGGGATTGAGTTCTCCCATCGGACGCTGTTCTGACAGGAGAGGGAAAAAAAAGGAGAAGAGAAAAGGAGGAATGAAGGAGGAAAAATTTGAGAATGTGTTACACAACCTTAGCAAACAGAAGGAAAGAAAGAGAAGAAAGGGTTGAGCTGCCATGGCTAACCCATCAAAAAAAAAGACACTCTCCTGCTGTAGCCTGTTTACTAAGACTGGCCTTGTGAAGGACAGACAAAGAGCATATTGCAGGCCTGGCAGCATGGCCACATCACTCAGTAAAAGACACACACACAAAGGACCTCCTGAGCTACTACGCCAAACTGTGGTAAATTAACTTAACCCAAACAGCAACACATGTACTCATTGACAAATGAATGTAAATGCATTCACATGTGTGCACATACACACTTCTTCACCCCTTACAAAGCAGCTGGCAGTGTTGAAAAAAAAAAAAAGGGAAAAAAAGTATCTCCCTTCCTCAAGTAATAAAGCTCAGTCTACAGAGTCAGCCGGAGACCTCTATATAAGCACCTTTAAAACAGTGCAGGGGACAGCCTGCTGTTATCCAGTCATGTGTGGGCTCACTTTCAAAAACCATGTACAATACACTACACTTTGAGAATACTAAGAAAAAAGGCAACCAAGAGATGTTAAAAAAACAAGCAAAAAATGCGAAAATGCAGGAGTACGCAAGACTTCCAGACATTGCCTTCCCCAATTATAGACCAAACAATGCAACCACATTCACTTTACTCTTTGCCTGGTTCCTGACAAACCCTGTTGTGATTCCTTCAACTGGCACTCCTGTTTCTCCCTGACACTCTCTAGGCTCTAATTAGGCTTGTAAATAATTATTGCAATTAAAGCCTACAATTAGGAGGACTGAAGCACTGCCATTAGTTTCACAATAAATGTCATGAGCATTCTGCATAGGCGCAGGGAGGAAACAGACAAATGCTGTGCCATTATAGAGGCAGTCAGACAGTGAGAGTGAAAGAGACAGAAAGGGTGGGGGGGTTGTATGAAGACAGTTGACATACTCACAGCTCTTAATTACAGAGCTGATTATTCTGGCAGGATTGGTGCTGGACTGTTACTTTGGCTCACATTCTCCAAAGTGACAAAGTGTGCAGGCACATATGCACTCATGAGTTAAAAAACAAAAATCCCCAGACACAAATTCAAAAAGGTGGATCCTCTGAAATGGAAGCACAGTGAGGCAAAAAGAAACAGAAGCAACAAAGAAACAGAAGCAACTTAGGACTGAAATAGGAGGTTAATCAGAGACAAACAGTATTTGTATAAATGATAAGTGGCTTTCAACAAGCTCAAGAATAAGTGTGCTACTCAAGGTTACCTTTAGTGAGGACTTTCTGCCTTCGACTGGCCTCATCTTTTGAATGTTTATTTCTAAATATTTGTAATTAGCTTCCTTTGTAAAACACTAATTTACTCTCCTACTCAAATATGTGTTTGTATTTTGGAAGATTTTGCAAGATTTCCTCACAATCAGCACCAAAGTGTAAGTACAGATTCTACACATAGAGAACAGGTTCAACTGATTTAAAAAAAACAAAACGTTTTGGTCTGGGCTACTTTATGGAAGCAGCAGTTGACTGCAGAGAAGCAGAAGCAGCGATGTCAGAGTCTCTAAGGATGAGGTACCCTTATTACCTCATATTATGTCACAGGGCCAGTGAATGTCGCCAGCAGAGGAGTTGGGGTGGGAGACAGCCACGAGGTTTAAACTGGCACTGAGAGATGTGCAGACATGCATGATCACAAAGCAATACACAGCCCTGACATGCACATGTGTCTAGAAATGTATTCATTTGCAGAGCATTTCACCTATTTCACCTTAAACAGAGATCAAGCTACACGGTACTGTATATTTCTTTATACTGACCTCCACTGACACAGCAGGAGCTAAGGTGTGAGGGTGGGAGAGGGGAAAATGAGAGGGAGTGCAGGCTGGGTGCACTGGTGTGCACGGGCTTCTATTAATTAACAGCTTGATGGGGGCTGACAGGACGTGTGCTGCTATCAAATAATGAGGTTAGGATTGGCCAATGGTTCCAGGGCACAAAACCTGATTAACACTAATCCTAGCTTAAGTCAATTAACAATGCCTGCTCAGGGACTAATGCAAATGAGGTGCCTTTGTTAGGTGGGCTAGTGCAAACGGAGAAAACATGGCTTGACATTCAGACGTGTAAAACATCTCTAGATCATAGTAAAAAGGGTGACAAACATAAAAAGTCATAATGACAAAGAAATAGCTGACTTATGTAACGGTGTCTCTAGAGCAGGGCGATATGACCAAAAATATTTATCACGATATACATTAGAAAATTTGCGATAACGATATAACTGACGATATAATTGACACAAAATACTTTACAACTCCACAACTTTATTAGTGCAAAAAAAAAACAAAAACAAAAAAACCATCAATGTATTTTCACTCAAACAAGCAGCTGTTTTTTATGTGCATTAAAGTTATATAAAAATTTTACAGTGCAAATGCAAATTCCTTGCTGACAGTTTAACCAAAAGGCATTTCCAGTGGAAATTGGCCGACATATCCTCAGCATAACCATGTATAATACCCACAAAACTTAAAAACAGGTTATACACACACAATACGGAAATATTAATCAAGTGATGTGGCTTCGTAGCTTAGCAAAGTCGTACTAAAGCATTTGACAGATTTTTGAGTGCTGTGTACCACATAAAATCGTTTCGAGGTCAGTAAACACAACCAGAATTCATACATAAGGCGCACGCGCTTATAAGGGGCACTGTCGATTTTCAGAAAAATCAGAGGATTGATTTTAAGTGTGCCGTATTTTCCAAAAAACACGGTAATAACGACTGCCCGCTAGCATGCTCTACCAAAAATAGTGCTTTGTTGTGTAGCTGACGGACGAAAGCTAAACCAGTTCCACACCACTGAAGTTGCAACATTTTTACAAACCAATTCTGGTTCATCCGTTTCATTCAACGATCCGCTTTCGCCCTTCTCATTCTCTGTCGCTGCCATGCTTTTTCCGCCATGTTTGCATGAAAACAAAGGCACTGCGCGTGCGCGTTTTACCCATATTCTATTGCGATATTTCATTTTCTTATCGTTGCCCAACATTATACCGGTATTACCGTGAACGGTATGATATGGCCCAGCCCTAGGTGTCTCTTCAGTCTGATGCAGTCAGTCAACCCTTAGACCTCATACAAGCTTTCACCAAAAAATTTAATAACATTGCATACAGATTAAACAATGAAAGAAATGTCTATTAAACCAAACATGTGAATGTGTGTCAACACTCATGCATGTGACGTTTAGAAAAGGGGAAATGAAATAGGGGAACATCAAATATTCTTTGAAAAGGTAGTTTAAGCCAAAACACTTTCTTTTTACTTGCAGTGTCATGAAGATAACAAATCATCACACGTACTTATCTATTTCAATAGTAGCTTAAATTAAAATTTCCACTTGACTCAGCACTGTCTGGTCAACCATCATGCCTGGTCTGTTCTATGTGCTGCAGGCACTGCAGAAACTATGTCTAAATTGGTCCCAAGTATCTTTTCCTGCATTAGGTTCTGTAATATTAAAGTTCACATCAGTCAAAATATAGGCAGATCCCAATATAGAGCCCAATACAGCTATGTGCCAGTCAGGCTCCAATTAGATGACTTAATTGGTTTTTACAGTCTCGATCACAGGATAGCAGGTGAAAATCAGCCTGGTTTACAGTGACACTCAGTAATTATGATTAATGTGCAAACTAATGCACATGATAAATAATAAACGTGCAAGAAAGGTAGCAAAAGTGCTAATTTAAGGCAGCTATAACTAAATCTAATAACTTGTGGTCAGATTATTTTAAAAGGAAACGAAATCAACACATGCATGCAACAGACACATATATGGATACACAACAAAGCTTCTGATCGAGGGAGTTTGACAAGTGGAGAGACAGTGTTGAAACTAGTTTCTTCAGAATGAAAAGCTAAATGGCATCATCAATAACATTGGATGTCTGTATTGACAGGGGAATTTATCCTAATTTGTCCAGGTGTCAATATCAAGTGAAGCTGTCAGGGAAGCAGCTAAGAATCTAAGCTCAAGCTTCTAAGCTACAGCTCCAGGCCCCTGTTCAAACCATGGAGCACCTGGGTAAGTAAGCAGTCATGCGATTAATTTGCTGGCCCTCACTCCAATGGCTGCCAAACTGACCCCGCTGTTGTGCTTACATCCCAGATAAAACATGGTGGCCAATCCATCAAGGCCAATGTCTGTTGTCTGACTGACAGCACGATGTCCCAGAGATGTCTGGTGAAAAACAGACACCTGTAAGCTAAATCCTCCCTCATCATCCTTAAGGGTGTGATCAAATGTAGATATGTAGTCTATATGATGGCCCATGAGATGACAGTTTACAAACCATTTGTTCATGCCCATCTTCTTCACTGTTGTCAAACATATAAAGGACCTGTTGTTTTTTGTCAGTTGTTTATAGAAAACAGTCCTCATTTAATCTCAGTTGAAGTCATGTTAGGTACAATAGATCCTAAAAAAACAACTTATATTCATGCAGCTCAATAGCCAGTTACATACAACTTGGGAATTAGGCAACATTCAGGAACATTTGAGGGAAATCTATTCTTACAGTCTGTGGGATTTGGAAATGAGTTGCACATTCAGGGGTAGCAGAGGAAAATATTCAGCATTCTGCTTTCTGAAAGTGAACCGTGTTCAAATGGGACTGAGGAAAGACTCGGGGAGTGAGATGGCTGCAGAACTTTATAGCAATGTTAACTGAATTCAGCACAACAGCAGATTTCTATTCCCAAAAGCAACTTCATCATTGTCCTCTATGCTGTAATGGTATACGGTTAAGTTATTGGGACTCTTTATCTGAAAGTCATAGATAGACAGATTGGTGAGGGGAAAAAAAAAAACAACAGATTTAAGGGTTAAGAGTCAAATGCCTGAATCATCTTTGTGCAGCTGTGTGCTAGCTAGACTGCCCTGGGGCAAACATGGGGTCAAGGGACCATGTGCAAGGCAGCACTTGCTGAGGTAGATGCCAGAATCCCTTTTTGTTACCCCCTCCTGACAAAATGAGAAGGGAGAAAGATGGTGTGGAAAGACGCTCAGTAAAGTGCTAATCTCATGTCGCTTTTGGTCTGTATTAATTTTTTGGTTTGAACTTTTGCTTCTTGACGAGAACATTTGGGGAAACATACAAACACACACCCACTCACTCTCACCAAGTCACGAAAAACAAAAAAACCCAACAGGAAAGTCCAGATATGTACCTAAATGATAATGCTGGTTTATTTCAAGATTTATTATCTCATGCGCTCTTTGTACTCACCACCTGTGTTGTAGAGACTTAGGGAAACAAAGAGTGCGTAGAGCTGGGCTAGAAGCATTCGCTGCCGTGTTTCATAAAATATATTTTTTTTTCATGAATAATTTTTAATATATGTGTTTGAGTCTGCAAAAAGTGAGACACAACAAATCTAGGAAACAAAAGGCTTTCTGGCAAAATCGCTGCTAGTCGCTTTCTGTAAATTTGCAGAAGCTAGATCTATAGTAGAGCAAACGCGGATTGCTTGTTATTAGCTACAATGTGTTCCATGTCACACGTGTGTGCTACATGCACCGAAGTCTTCTTTAATAATGAGCCAGTAGCATGTCAGCTAATCTCAGCTTGGATGAGAAGTGAATGAATCCTATTTACTCCTGTCGTTATAACCACTGAACCCATTTCCACCTAATCTAACCACACCAGCCAAACAAAGGTTCAAGGGAAGTAGGGGAAACAGAAAAATCTAGGGGGGAGGAAATGGGGGAGGTTGGTGTTAGAACAGGTTGCGAGCAGACCTCCTACAAAAAAAAAAGGTTTAAAAAAAGAAAGAATTCATGCATGGATTTCAAATTTCACAGCTGAGTACCTGGAGGAAATTGCCAGGCCTGGAAAAGAGGTCTTCTTTTCTTTTTGATAATCTGTGAGCTGTAATGTTGCTGTTCCATATATGAAGCTGGCTAAGGGAGGAAGGATGGAATACAAGGATTGGAGGCTGAGGGGGTTTAATGTTTGCTAAAGAGCCAAGAGTGTATTGGAGAGTGACAGCAGCACATGGCTGAACGCCTCTATAGGGGGAGGACTGTGTGTCTGTCCATGAAAGACGAGTCTGTTTTACAAGCCAGCTCAGTATCCCTCAGTTGGTCATGCTAGCAGGAATTTCACACTTATCCTTATAAAGAGCTAGCAATTAGAGGGACACTATTTCACTGGAAACACTAAGTCTTTTAAGGTCTATTATGCACCATTGTACACCATAGCCATAAAACATTACAAAAACCATTGAGCTCCATTACAAAGTCAACACCTGCCTCCTTTCTTGGGATTAATTACAGCAAGATAAAAAAGTAACCACTTCAGTTTTTTGTGTGAGGATTTCTCTGAGTTTCCTTTTTTTTTTTTTTTAAAAACGGTATTTTCAAAAACCTTTTTTCAGACAGAACTAAAGCCACGCCACAGGTATCACTTCAAAACCCTTTCAGATGATAAATCTTGATTATTCCCCATGAATAATACATTATAGCCTGGCTGCTGACCAAAGCAACTGAAATAATACAGTCACTGATTCTCAACCATGTGTGATGAGTGCTTGCCCCGAGTGCCAACAGACAGAGCAGCACAAAACACCACAAAAGACATGAAAGGGAGTCATACAAATGTTGATAATCTAGGCCCTATAAGACCCCATCAGTACTGGAGTAGCTGTCACCATTTATCCCAGTATGCTGCATTCTGTTGATAAACTAACAACAAAAAGAAACAAAGGCTGCTTCGGGTCTTCTGTGGGCCACAGTGGCATGTGTGCTTGAATGTTCTCCCATATGTCTAAACTCCTCAAAAGCAGCACACTACACAAAAACTACACACGTACATACTCAAACACAAACCTGCCCTCTGTGGTTAAAAAAAAGAAAAGAAAAAAAAGAAAGGGGTGTGTTTGCATTCTCAAGAAAACAAAGCCTGATAAAAGAAACTCTGGAAGTATACTGGAAAAAAGGAGACGTTAGTAATGACAGAAAGACAGAAAAGCTCTTTCCACACATATACTGAAGCCTTGAACCTTTCTAGACATCACCCACAGGAGGTGCACGTTAGAATGCAAATGAATCAGTTGAATCAGGCATAAAAGGGTCTTTACCCTGTCGGCTCCCCAGTACAAAGTCCATATGATATCTGGCTGAACCATGTGAGAACTCCAGAGAGTATTTAACTCTCTGGAGATTTTCTCATGTGCCCTGCCACCTGCATGCTTTGCCCAGGTGCCACCCCTGATGAAAACCAGGCAGAATGTCTGCAGTAATGAAAATGCATCTTACATGAAGCGCTACATGCGATGCTGAATGGCAGCCAAATCTCTTGATAATGTCCACAGTTTGTCTATCATCAAAGATCCATAAGTAATTTTTTTTTTTACTTAAAAGCCAACAAAGTGACCACCTTACACATGTTTAAGTCTCTATACACTGACTTCCAATATGTTTAATAACTCATTTAAGATTTTAATAAGCCACCATATATTGTACTGCATGCTAGCCATAGAATCCTAGGCAGAGGATCTTTTATCTGTTGTAAAGGTGAAAACAAGAGGGGACAGTGTTTCATGGTCTGAGCTCCATTGCAGCTCTTCTGGAATGAAGATATTAGGTCAGCTAAGCCATTGTGCTGCCTCATTAAATAATAATAAAAATATGAATAATAATAACAATAACAACAACTATGAGGATTAGCCAGATGGCAGATACTGAATTTCCAAAACCAGTGGCTTAGCTCTACTGCAGCTGCCATTCATACTGTACATGAATACTTTATCAATCTAATTGCAGAATCTGGAGAGGCTGTTATAACACTGGAGTATTTTTTGATGCATGTAAAGTGGCTGCTAGTGTTAATATTAAAGAATAACCTTTGAAGATAATACGTGGTGCATAACCATGTGTGCTTTGTAAATGTAGAGGAAGATGTGGTACTCACTTCGAAGCCTAACGCTTTTGATACAATTTATGCAGAGGTGCTGCAGGAATGTAAGACATATGACGCATCGAGATGGAAAAGACTGTCTAGGCAGCAGCTCACTCGAATCTCCCAAAACAGCAATGACGGCAGAAACCCCAAATTTTTGGATTATTGGTATAAATATAGAAACAGTTGCGCAGACAATTCGCATAACATGACTCAAACATGTGATCTGGCAGAAATCCATACAACGGATCTGCCGAATCACAGGATACACAAGGACATTTGTAACGCACAAACTTCAAAGTCAGTCCTAATAAAATTAAACGATTTTATTTGATTAAACCAGCATGTCTTGTGATTATTCAAAAGAGGCACCATAGTGCATATACACAGATAAATCTTGAGATGAAAACCTGCTGTTATGTATTTCAGGACTGTCAGTAATGATACAATACCCCTACAGGAGGGCAAACACACACACACACACACACACACACACACTGCTCAGGGAGTAGAGAAAGCCAGTGAGCCAGGTCTTTTCATCAGTTCCACTGCACTGCCTCGCATTGGGCCAATCTCACCACATCATTAAAATGGTGAATGCTATTGTCATTGCATCTACAAAACAAAAGCACAGTTTAACATGGCAGGACGATGGATCAAATATGAAAAAGTGAGCTATTAAATATGTTTGGAGGTGAGTCAGTGATGGTGTCTTGTGTGAGAATGTGAGGAAGAAACAAATGAAACAAGAGAAAAGAAAAAGTTTGCTAAAATATTACACAGGGAAGGTTGTGTGCAAATCAGACTGAAGATCCACATGCAATAGGCTATAGGTAATGAAGTCTCCATGAGCCTTATGGACTTGCCATTACAATATTGAGAGATTGGTGTTTTCATGTATGTGCAGTTCCAGTGTTTTTATAACAGTGTACACATGATAAGGAGAACCAGTGCATTGTGACTAAACGTATGTAAATGAATACTAAGGGAAGCATGTGTTTTGTTTGTGTGACTGTGTGTGCATCCCTGTGGGTGCCTGTCTGCATGTTTGTATTCACAGAGGCGTTGCACATCCCACAATTCTTAGCCACAACACAGAGTGTTGTGTGTGAGGGTGTGAGGACAGGAGAGAGAGAGAATTCTGGAGCATGGCCTTGCTGAGCAAATTTTACTCTTGCTCTCCCAATTTCTGTCCGTCTCCCCCTTAATGTCTGTCTCTCTCTTGCTCTCTCTGTTCCCTCTATTTCCCACTGTGCCAAACACAGAGGACTTCTTTGTTATTCAGAGTAGGAAATGCAACTGGAGCCAAATCTGCCTTGGTTTCCGTTTGATATCATCCCTCCTTTGTTCCTGCCGTCTCCCATCGCCATGTGCTTGGCCTTAGATGGCATTAGTCAGACACATGGGAACAAGTAGAGCTTAGACAAGATGTAGCTCGTGATGTCCTGGATGTGTGACTACAAGTGTAGCTCGAGGTGACATTTAAGCTTATGATGAGATAAAGGTCAAACTGGGCAAGACAAAATACATGCAAATTTGAATTCCAGGCATACTCCGGAAAACTCAAAAATATATTTGGATCACAGCTTTGCAAGAAAGGTCTTCATA
>NW_005187636.1:582844-607371 GCF_000239375.1 Pundamilia nyererei | reverse complement strand
ATGAGCTCAACATCAAAAGCTTCTTTCATCTGCAGGATAAGTGAGAATAAAGGATTTAGTAAATATGGGAAAGAGACTTTAGAATCAGTGCAAACTCTTCTTCACTTGCTCAGTCCATTGCTTCAGAGTCATCAGTTCATTGTCCGATACCTGCATCTTATGTTTATGCATGAAATTTTTATATTTCATTTAATATCAATATACATGTTTTGTTTAGATATACATATCTATGCAAACCTCCTCCAAACATAGAGATGTACAGTTATATCTTTTGATTAATATACTATATAAATACTTATAAAGAGGCTTGATAAACTGTATTATTGTGGGGTCTTTACCTAAGAATATAAAGCGCTTTTGAGGCGACTGCTGCTGTGATGTAGAGCTATATAAATAAAACTGAATTGAACTGAACTTAAATAGTATAATTTGGCCTTCAATGTACATTTAGATCCATAATTATTTTGACAATAATTGTAATTTTCACTCTGGACTTTAAATCAAACTGCCAATATTGGACTGAACTGAAGACTTGAAGCTTTAATTCAAGGGGTTTAACATGAGGACTGCATTAACCTAGTAATTATCAAAATTTTTATATATGGTCCTAATTTTCAGAGCCCTGCATATAATTGGACATGATTGGCCGTTTCCCTTAATATATCATGAGAAATTAACCAGATAAAAGACCTGGAGTCCTAAACACTGAACTTGCATTTGGTAGCTCTTCACAAGAAATCTCAGCATAAGCTGTCAATTCAACTGTACAACATCACCATTAGTATGAAAAACCAAAAGAAACCCTAAAGAAATAGCACAAACTTTAGGAAGGGCCAAATCAACACACTGGTACATTCTGAAAAAGAAAGAAGGCAGAGCAACACTAAAAAAAGCATGTAAAATGACTAAAGTTTCCCCTTTAAATACATGAAATAAAGACAAACTTGTACCAGGATGATGGTAGGAGAGTATTTAAAAAAGGTTAAAATTAAAGAACAGCTCACGATCCATAACGTAGTCTGTCAAACATAGTGGAGGCAGTGTTATGGCATGGGCATGTACGGCTGCCAGTGGAACCAGGAGACTAGTGTTTACTGATGATGTGACTGCTGATAGAAGTAGCAGGATAAATCTTTAAGTGTACAGGGCTATATTCTGAGCTCATATTCAGCTTAATACCGCAGACAGTGCAAATGGATGATGAGCCAAAGCATATTGCAAAAGCTCCCCAAGAGTTTATCAAGGGAAATAAACTGGATATTCTTCAGTGAAGGCATAACAGCACAACATTTGATGATCTGCATGGCTTCTAGAATTTAGGCAGCCGCTGATTGCAAAAGATTTTCATTCAAAATTTCTATTTAAAATAATGTTAGCTGTCTAATTAAATTTGGGGCTCTTAAATTGAGGGACTATGTATTGTTGTAATTCCTAAATAGTTATTGCAGTACTTGTTAAACTCCTTAAATTAAAGCTTAAAGCCGGCACTCCAGTCGCATCTTGATTGCTTTTAAAATCCAGAATGGTAGTGTGCAGAGGCAAAATTGTGAAAACTGAGTAAATGTCTGAATATTTGTGGCGATGACTTTAGCAAGCTTTAGCAAAAAAAGATAAACTAGAATTATAATCTTGGAATATTTTTTGCTCAAAGTACTGAGCTGTTACTGGTGAAGTGATCTGACTTTGGCTTTATTGTTATTCTCACATCAGGTAGGCAGCTAGAACTGTGCAACTTTTCAAGTGTTTGTTTTTATATATATATATTAAAAAAAAGAAAGTGTAAGTCATGTGCTGAAGGATAAAAAAATAACGTAGTACTACATTTACGCCTCCGTTTTCCCGTCTCTGAATTGGACATCATTTCAAAATTACTCTTTTACACGTTATCCATCCACCATGGATTCAACCCATAAGCTAAAGCTGGGTGTGTTAAAAGAAGAGATAAGAGGAGAGGATGGCAATCTATCACCTCACACTGACAGCCTTGCACGTTGTCTCTCTCTAGGGCTGCTACGCTGCCACGCTCCCCTGCAGCTGCTCCTCTCCTCTTCTCCTCCTGTTGTCATCTCTTTTCCAAGACACCATGTTTTCCCCTCCTTTGCATCTCCTCCCTTCTACTCTGCCCTTGTGTCCCCTTTTACCCTTGTGTCCTCGCACTTCTTCTACCTGTTTAGTATGTCAGTTGCATTGATGGTTATCAGCTGCTGCCCACCCAGACTGCAGTGCTGTGTCACTTCATTAGAAGTGTGAAAAGATGACCTTGCACTCTGTCTCCATTTTTTTTCCTTTACTCCTAAGTCGTACACTCCTCCAGCTGTCCCTTTTCCATCATCACTCTTTCTCCCATGCTTCAAGCAGCCAGTCAACCTGCCAGTCTCTGCCCTTCTTCTCCTTCATCCACTCTCATTGTACCTTATCTTTTCCTCGTCTGTCTATTTCGTTTTCCCTGCCCTCATTGTTCTCCTTCATTATCAAATGCTGTCACAATGTCCCCTGCTGTGCCACCCCGGTTATTTATAGCTAACAGTAGGTGGTGGATTGCTGATGTTGAGAGGTGGGCCATCTTGCGCCCTGCTGGAGCTCACACATTCGCACAATATTCCTGACATTTCGAACATATGCATACAGAGACAAAGGCACATTAAAACCATCTCTTCTTATGTATGGACACTTGCGTCACATATTTTCAAGCATGCAGCTTTCAAACACCTACCTGTCTCTCAGACATGACGTAGAGGTAGTTGCGGTCAAGAGAGAAGGCCATATCCCTGAGGACAGGGCTCCCGTCCTTGATAACCGAGATCGTTTCATACTGAACACCACCGTGAGGAGGCCCATCAACACGAATCTGACAAAAAACAGAACACAAACAGGTCAGATTTTGCTATTTATACCTCAGTGACAGCAGGAATAGTAAAACCAGATAAAAATGATTGACAGGAATGACAAACATGATTCATTTTTTTTGTTTTTGTTTTGAAAAACACTGAAATTATTTAGCTACTTGGAGTTTCAGTTGGAGGTGGAGATTCTCCTTGAGGATCGCTTCCACTAGAAAGAATGAATATGAATATGACATAAAAGCTTTTTTATAATTGCCAACAACTGTGCAAAAAAACCATAATATTTTCATAGTATGAGGTAATGTAAGTCCTCTATAAGTTCCTTGTAAGACGGGGTTATAAAAACTGTGCGGAATTATTTGTGGATATTATTAGACCTTTGTGAAACTTGAGCTGTGTTTTGGTTTTCTCTTTCCCTCAGTGAATGATGTATTTGCTCAGGAAAGCTTTGAACTTGAAGCCAAGACCACCTTACTGCAAAAGCAATGGAAAAGAATTTAAATGACTTATATTAGGCATCTGACCCAAATGGGCCAGTGCTAGCCTTCGTCATTCATTAGATCCCCTTGGCCAGACATAAACAGAACAGCAAATCTTGAGGAGCAGCATGGGTTGTCTAAACTTGAGTGGGGGTTTTCTGACGTTTCTGTGATGTCACATGTCACTAGGCCCTCCTCCAACCATGAAAGCTGATGGCTTTATCATCTGTCCATCCTTGCATGCCTCCATCCACCCAAATATTCATCTGTCTATTCAAACAATGACAGCACCAAAGAGCTGTCAGGCTCACAGAGGGGAAAGTCAAGGTCATATGTCTGTCAAAACAAGATCTACAGCGAAAGTGGGGGGGGGTGAGAAAACGAGTGCACGCACAAACTGTTGTGTACGAATGTGTGAGCAAGACCATGTGTCAAACTGCTGGATGATCAAGTAAGAGAAATGTGATTTAAGTTCACACAAAATCCCTGGAGCTCTGCCTTCAAAGCTTGAGGGTTAGTTGGGTACACGACAGCAGGCACCACAGTTAAGGAACAAAGCTCAAAGTGGTTAAGCCTTCCATGGCTGACCTACATCTGACCTTGGCAGACTAATCCAAACATTGAAAACAGGACATATGTGAAAACCATATGTAGGAGGAGAAAGGCAGGATGTGGGGGCCGTGCCAGTCTTCATCTGGTTACTGACACTGCAGTGTGGAGGGAGACCTCAGCAGATATGCTCATCCATAAAGCATGTCGGCGCACGGCCAGGCCAGCACTGTTCTGTTCACTACTGTGTCAGTGTGGGTGTTGTGAGTGCATTTTTGTGTGTGCACCCGTAGGAGCAGTCTGTCATGCTGTGATATGTGTCCTAGCAGGCTGCCACTAGGGATCACAAGATAACCCGATCTTCCCACTGCAGGCCTGCAGTTCATCTGAATCAGATCGCTATCACACAGTCTCTCACCACTGTCCAGGGGCTTTTACATTAACATTTGGCCAGAAAGAGACTCACATACAGAGATGTCTATGAGTGTGTGAGGAACAAAACCTCTACTCTCCAGACACTTTGTTAAAAGAAGAACAAACATACTAGGCCTACCAGCAACAAGACAGTAGAGCTGCTCTATTAAGGCAAAAATAGTTTTTTGTGTTTGCTTTTGTGTTTTTGTTCAATATAAAAACTACAACCATTTTACACGATCATTTTATAAGGTTGGGTGACTGGTCAAATATGTCAGGAAATGGATACATCTATTGTAGGTTGTTGTTTTCTATATTTTCTTTTCAATTGTATTTTGATTATTTAGCCTACATATTTAGTGCACTTTAAAATAAACTTGATTATTAGTGATTAGCGTATTAGGTTCAGTTGCTGAATGTGCACCTAGTCCCCCCGCTACATTCGGCACTGACAGAGAATGTGCAACTTTTTTATTTTTATTTATTTATTTATTTAACATATTACACAGCATAATTAACACAAACAGGATGAGGTACACGGATTTTAATCAATAATAATTTTCAGCTTATCTTGTTTTTATTGTAGCTGTTGGAGCCAACATTAAAATTGAAAATAAAATTAGATTAGTTGCCCAGTCCTGTTTTAAAAAACAAAAATAATAATAATGCAAGTGCGAGACTGTTTACAGAGACATTGTATTAGTGACTGGGTACGAGGGAAGAAGATTCACTAATACTCTCTTTCTCACTCTTTGCTTCTATGTATGCTTTTCCCAAAGGCTTAGGCTTATAGCTCACAAAGAAAACCGAATAAACATTATTGACAAATGACACTCTCACCATCCCACTATGTAAACACAAACACATTCACATCCAGATTTTTTTTCCCTTTTCTACAGCAACTGTAAATCTTGCAAAGACTATTATATTAACACATATGTAGACACGCTGTTAGAAAGTATAAAAAAAATATGAACGTTTGTGTGAATTGGGTCAGTTAAATACAAGTACTTTCCAGAGCAGACTCACCTCTGGGTGGGCGAATGAGAGAAAAAAGAGAAAATGAAAACCCAGAGCAAGTAAATGGAGGCACCAGTGCTTAGTGGACCAAAAATAATTCTGTCAAAGACTCCCTCTCTTTACCACACTCCCACACTACTATTCCACCAGTCAACAAAATGTACCACCTGAGTAAGCGACTCTCATGCTCAAAACATCTTTTTCTCAGCATCGCTTTACTTCAACATTTAGCCTGCTCTCTCAGGTAGTTAAATCTATCCCATCTTTGCGCTGTACGACCTTGCATTATTTATCAGGCCGGGTGAAAAAGCTGCAAACAAGTTGGTTTCATACCCTCAACTGCCTCACAATATTACTGCCCCTCTATTTTAAGACTGCCCATCCATGGAAACAACCCCTGATACCCCAGAGAGCTCTCCTTTGGTCTGTCCTGGCCTGACATGGTTCCCTTTTCAACACCACAGCCATTAGCTAGCCTCTCTCTATCACCAGCATTGGAGAGCTGCAACTGAGTATAGTTGAGTAAGAGGGGAAAAAGTGAAGATGGATGAGATTGTTGAAAAACAGTCTACATTCTCCCCCAGGGCCACCACGGGCAACTTTATGTTAAAGAGAAAAAACAGCGCTGTCATGAATGATGAAAAAAATATGATCACGGTGAAAAGATGAAAACAGGCATCATAAAAACTTCAAGCACACAGATAGCTGCGATACTTGGTTTTAAAAATCCAAGCCCCTTAAAACTATCATGAGGCAATAGTTTAATTATAAAGGTGGTGGTGTATTTGGCTTGAAAACTTCAATATGCACATCTGGACTCCGCAGGTAACCAGCATCTTTTGCCATGCTGCCAGAACCTAGCAAAAACAACAGATTAAAAAAAACAACTTTTGCTTTTATTTACAGGCTTTCTGTCACAGCACCTAGTCAGCATTAAATGGGTAGCTGTTGGGGGTGGAGAGTGGGGCTGGGGTGGTTGGCCAGCAGGGAAGCCATGGCAGAGGCATCAGAGGCCTCCCCTTGTGGCTACAAGGCCCTGTGCCAGTGGGGTGCTTTTGATCAGACCATGTAAGCACCCTGAAAAAACGTTTGAAGATTGACCAAACTCCAATTCAAATTGCCCTTCTCCTTTTTTCCCTGTCCTGTTCTCTCTCTCCCTCTCTTTCTCTTGCTCTCTTTCCCTTCCTGGTCTCTCTGGTTTTGAACAGTGTGCCAGACACTGAATCCCCAACTGCGAGAGTCCGTGTGAAGCAATTTGCTTGAGTGCGGAATAAATCCTGCGTAAAAAGTGCATCAAATGTGTGTTTGCAGTGTGTTGTGGATGCTGCTGTTCTACAGTAAAATTGGAAAGGACATTAAAAAAAACAAAAACCTGCAGTTTCATCAAAAAAAAAAAAAATCAATATTAAATGTAATATATGCAAAATGCCAAAATGGTTTTGATTTGGTCTCAAAATACAACCGTGAAGTAACATGAGATGTAACAGTATGTTCATGTCTATAGATTGATGTCTGTTTCACAGCTTGCCCTGTTCCGAGTGTTTGTTCAACAGTAGACGCTCAATTTCTAAAGAATTTTTCTTCTTTAATGGTCCAGCTGCTAACTATTACCTGAGAACTGTTTTCTTTTTAAATATGTGTGGAAATCTTATTTTCAAAACTTAGCCTTGAGGGAGGTTAGTGTTCTGAAACAAGACAAGCATGTGTACAGCTCGTTGCCAAGACCAATACAGATCCAGAGAGTGCACATTATTTTACCACCAGATTTCAGCTAGCAGAGCAGAATGTAACCCACATATGAGAACCTTTACCAAACCACAGAGTACCGGTACAACACACTAACACCTTGCATTGGGATAGAATTAAGTCATACTGTAGGTCTTCCACCTACATGTTGTACCAAAATAGTAAAACAAGAGTTGATTTCTAGGAGATTATGCTCTTATGGCTGAATCTCAAAGTGAGAGAAAGAGAGTCCCTGAATAACCTATCTGGCAGCTATCTTCTGCATCTGCGCTAATCCAGTTCAGTAGTCTTGAGTGTTGAAGTGATAGGCATTGCCTTTATCTGCTTGATCCCACACACTGGATTAGATTCTGCTAAAGTACACCACCGCACACTTTCACACGCTGTCTCAATACACAGAGATACCACAGAGACAGCTATGTTTAGGTAAATGGCACTTGTATTCAGTTAAGGTCAAATACAGTTTAAAGTCAACCAGGAGACCTGACATAGACCACGATGGACTTTCACTAATAAAGCCCAGTTTCTCTGATAGAACCATTCTCAGTCTTGCCAAATAGCCTTGAACGTGGTGTTGAGACTACCACCTCACACCTTGGATCATATGACAATTGATAAACTGCTGAAAGCATTTTAAGCGCCAGTGATGCTTCTCATGATTTCAAAAGCTTTTGTGATAGCCAAAGGTGCTCTTATGCCATCAGGTTTTGCATTGCAAGCACACCTTTAAGAAAGAAAAAGACCTTTTCCACAAGCTCAGAATTTGTCTTTTACCTTAAAACCCCTCCAATGCATGAGAATATCAAGGAAACAGCCTTGAACTAGAAACACCAGAAAGCTACACTAAGCTCACATAAATATTTTTAGATCTGTTACACAGAAGTGGGAAAAATGGTGAGGTGTGCTGATAAGACTCACCTTCTGGGGATGGCCCACCATCCACCAGTCCAGAGTATTGAATACGGCAGTATATTTTAAAGATGCTAGAGTCCAGAAAATTATAGACAAGCTGTCCTTTTGCATCTGTGGTGTGACACACTAGGTTTAACTAACAATGTGATTGATCTCAGTCTTCCGACTCCCAAAAGCATGCTTAATGTACAAACAGCCCCTTGCCATCAAATTGAATAGCACTACATATTTATTTATTGTTTTTCAACATGCATGGTTACTTAAGGAGGCTTTTTTTTTTTAACCTAAACTACAATATTTTCCAAAACATAATCAATGTAGTTTGGTGCATAAACCTAACCAAGTATGTTTTAGTGCCTCAACTTAGCTACTGACTAGTAAAATGTTGGTGCAAATGAAACGAATCAGAAAGTGTAAGTCATGGAAACAAAGTGAACAATCAAAGCCAAACAAGACACGAACCATGGCTGACAAACGTCTGATTTACTACACCACCATCTCCCAACCTCCCAACGCAGACTTTTTCCACTCTTCAAAGGAAGACTGTTATCTCCAAATCCAATACTGCCAGGTCTGGTGGTATAGATCTGATATGCCAGTAGCTTCTGACAGAACGGCAGAGTTTGACGCCCTGGGATATGTTGATATGGACACATACTAGATGAAGTTAGATGCTTTAGGCGTGAGATTGGGAATGTATCACTAAGAGTGGACTGGTGGTATGAGTAACATTCGGGAAAAAATTAATTGCCAACACACTAGAAATAAAATACCAGTAAGACACCAATTCATTCTGATTTTAAGGACATCAGTAAAACAGAGCAGCATCTTCATGATTGCAACACCTTGAGTAGTCCTTCAAGGAACACAGTCAATGAGCAGTTTTACAGCCAGACAGACACAGCTGGTTATGTTCCACACCTTGCAGAACCCTGTGTACCAACGAGGCTCACTATGTCTATTTTCATGTTTGTCCTGGAAACCCAGCTTGAAATGTAGCAGGCTGCTATTGTATTTCTCTACTTCAGGTGGAATGGGTTCAGGCTATTCAGCTGCCTGTGTGCGAGTCTCCCCCACCCCTTTTCATCCCTCTCCTTATTCTGCACACTGGGAGAAAACATGGAGCCTCTCTCCGCCTTGATAACGCATCTAATCCATCACCAGTGTCAGGCTGAAGAATTCTGGTGTCAGTAGCGAGCGGCGTGTAGAAATGTCCCGTGTATATGTGTGAGAAGACTCCCAACAGCCCAGTATGCCATCTCTTTTGTTCCTGTTGTACAATATAAGCTCCCATAAGGCTTATGTTAGCTTGTGTCAGTTCCCATCGGAAAGACTGAGGCTGGAGAGACTACATGTTGGTGAGGAGGAAAACACAAGAAAAGGCAGGAAGAGGGTGAAGAGGAAAAGGAAAGAAAAATTATAAACAATTACAGAGTTTGGAAAAAATGTAAGCAATAAAGCAATTTTTAAAGAGGTCACATATTAGTGGAGCGGGAAGAAAATGAAAATAGACATTGGAATTAGGATAATCACAAGAGACATCACTCTTTTTGTAAGTGGAATTCCTTTCCCCTCACCTGGCTCATACAGTGGCAGTATATCAGCTAAAGTGACCCGAGCCTACAAGGGGCAATTACTTCACATTTTTGGCAGGGCACCATAAAGCCTATTGATTTGGCTCTACGCCCCATGAACAAAGCAGTTAACCCTCTCCTCGACAGCACCTTTTCTCATCTGTTTGAAAAGGAAAACAAAAGCCTGCCCAGACGCCACAACAAATCACACATGCTGACCATTCAAATGGCCATTTTTTTGCTCCCACTAAATATCAGTGAGTATCACTAGCAAACATTCTATTAAACTGACTTCCAGAGACCAATGGTGCAATTTGCCGTCTGGATAATAGCTATATCCAACACTCGTTCAATAAAGTTTTAGCTCTGCAATATTACCATCTCTCTCGGTCACATAATTCACAACCCAAAACATGATTATATCAGCACTTTCTTCTGTTTGCCCCAGAGTAAAAAAAGAAACCAGAGACCACGGCATGCATTAAGGGGTCTGTGGTAGGATGAGATCAGGCCTCAACTCTAATCAGCCCAAACACATATTAAGCACAGCAGCACAATGTCAGGCCTATATTTAGCTCCACATTAAAACACTGAACAGAGACCAGCATGCTGCTGCTGATGGACACAGTCCAGAAAGGTTCACAGAGAGCAAAAACAGAGGGATGTGGTGGGAGGGATTTTCTGCTTAGCCCTTAAAAATCTGGGTTTGCTAGTATGATGAAGCTATTGTTCCTATTTGCACATAGAAACGGTTTTTTCTAAAAACTGCATTCTGGCGATGCCAACAACTTTAAGTTGAATATATATGCAAAACATTACACGTTTACATAGCTACACATAAGCCCACACACAATTCCAAGTTACGAGCACAAAATAACAGCTACCTCTGCGCGAAACCTCATCTTCTAATAAGGAAACGTTCTCTCAAGAGATTTTTTTCTTTTAAAGATGGAGCGTTGACTGATGCGATGTACGTGTCGAAAGAACAAAGAAAAGCTATACCTATTTTATGTGAGTAAATAAGCAAGGGACAAAACAATCACGAAACTATTAGATGCAGCACACACAGCTACTGATGGTTAGACAAAAGTTATTAGAGGAATGTCAAACATACTGAACCTGAAGAAAATATCACTCTACTGCTTTCTCCCTCGGTGTACTTCAAAGTAGATCACAAAGATATTTGAATCAAGAAGTAGCTCAGAAGAGGTTCAGGTGAGGGGCAAATTAGCTGAAATCATTCCAATTTCTCCCACCGGATTTGTGAGATTTAAATGTGGGACAAGACTGCCAGGTAGATGTGATACTAGGAAATTATAGCCAGTGGGATCCGTACAACAAATGAGAATATAAAAGCACTTCAACCAAGACTATATTTTATACTTGTAATGTGTTTGAACTTGAATAATCTCCCTACATGTTTCATGGGGTGGTTTATATTACTGAGATGTACTTGGTAGTGGTAAGTGAACATGCTTTTGACGAATGCATTGTGCTGTGATAAGGCCTTGACACTCAATGCCGTCTTCATTAAGGCCATAATATTACAGGCGTTCTTTGACACATGATAGAATATTATAGATAGGCATGTAAATGAGACGAGAAGAACAGAAAAGGAAAAAGGATAAGACATAAGATTACACCTACTAACTGGATGTTATAGAAATAGTAATCTGAAATAATCATAGTTTTTGTTTATTTCTGGCACCATCCTTGATCATTATTGCACTGTGATTGCACGCAGTGTGTACTGAGAGCATTTTCCCCTCAGGCAATCTATTAAAAAATGATGTGTTTTTCTACAAGTTATTGATGATATAGTTCTCATGCCACATAAATACAACATATGATCCACAGGTTTTTTTTCCCCTACATTCCCAGTTGTATACTGCACAAAAAAATAATAAAATAAGAATTACCATCATTATATTGTTGTCTTGGTATTTTTTACTGCCACTGGCTTTAAATAATCAGACATAATTTCAAAGTTTCAAAGGTGACTGTGTGGCTAAACCAGAGGTCCATCACCTTCACAGCCCATTACACCCTTCCACCCTAAATTTCAAACCATACCGCATGTAACTCTATGGAGACAGACATCACAACCTTTAACCTCTCATCTACCAACTTCCCAGCAACTCTTGAATAATTAGAGCTCCCCCTGTAAGTGGAGAGGGTAAGGACAGGGGTAAGATGAACACCACTCTGGGGACCTTTGACCTCTGCTGGCCAACAGAAACAATGTAGAAGGGGGAAGGGATAAGAACATGGGGTGGACTATGAGGGGTAAGGGTTATCCAATCAGTCCTTTTCAGCAACATAGTGATGCTACTGATGGGTTGAGGAGGGGTTGGGTGTCTGACCCTATTCAAACTATTAACAAGAAAACCAGGCCAAAACCCCTGTGCTGGACAAGGGTTGCCATAGTAACCTCTCTCCCCTTGGGCACAAGATCAGCAGGGAATCAGCCAAAACTGTGGTCTGTCTACGTAAATACATGTATATGTCCACAGATATTCTTGGATATTTTAAAAAAGCTGTTATGTCATTAATATTGTTTCAGTCATGAGGCTCAAGTTGAACTGATTAAGAGAGTGCGGTGCTCATTTTTAGTCTCCGTCCTTCAGAGGCCTTTTGATTGTTCCCCCGCTCCCAATTAGAACATGTGGTAAGATCAGCTTTCCAGGAAATTATAGCATTCCATCAGAAACAGTCTCGAGACTGAAAACAGGATACGCTGGGCAATAATTGCAGTTAATGTTAATTAGTGTTAGTAACAACAACATACTTGGAACTGGTGACACAAACATACCTTTATAGTAAAAGAAAAAATGTACATGTCCCCTCTCTAAAATATGTTCCAACAGGCATGTCTAATGCTATCTGCACATAAAACAAGATAAAGACTGTCAGGCATATTTCTTCTGTGTGAGAACAGCAGCAAACAGGGCCTTGATTCATTAGTCTGCTAATTAGAAAACACTGTAAAAAATGACTTATGGTCTCAGCAATTCTATGCACATTTAAGAGATTTACAGGGAGGAACACAAACACAGCGTCAGACAGCCACAGGCTTAAAAAGACTACTGCATGCAGCTGTGTGTCTTTATTTGTATATTATACATGCAAAACAGCAACAGGCCTGAGTCTTCCTGTAGACCAAGAGATCAGAGATGCTCATCAGTAGAGACATGTGTCTGTGACAGAGGATTCCTCCTTTATCCCCCAAACACTCAGACTAAAACAAAACATCCACACACTCCTCAGTCCTCTCTTATTCCCTCGTAACTCATACACATGTTCTGAAGTGGCAGAAGAGGAAAACTGCTGTGTATGCAGAATAGGAAAGCAGCATATTCTCAGGTCAGAGTTTCTTTAAAAAAATGACAGAGAAAGAGAAAATGTGTATATAAGCGTGAGTTTCTGTGTGATGCCAGCACATTTTGTAGTCTATGAATCTTCACTAAAGCTCTTTAAAAATGCCCACCAATCTTGCGTCGGGATTTAATGCCTGCTTCACTCCAGAAGGAATAGAGCAGCCAGTTAAAGTATGCTAATTCAGTGGCACTAAATATACTGCTTTAAATGTCAACCTTCAATTATTACACACACACAGTGCCTCCCTTAAAACGACCACAGAATCATAAACATGCACACAAACAGCACACAAATCACTCTTGCACATGAACCTAGGGAATATAAATACTTGTACATCACAGCCACTTTATTTTATCAGTATCTGAATGAATAAAGGACATTTGTGAAAGAAGAGTATAAAAAGCAGCGGCATCAAAAAGGATTTCATTCATTTTACGGAAGATTTCGCAAGGATTAGACAGATGTACAGGAAGAGGGTGAGAAGAAAAAAGAGAGACAAAATTGCATAGTGGGAGAAGGCAGCAATGGAGCAACTCAGAGCACCAGTATAGCCACAAAAGCAGCTAGCAAACAGCCAGCACAAACCCTGACACTCCTCCGCAAACAAGGGTGACAGCACCATTAATTCTATTAACCCTATTAGTATTCCATCCTCATAGTTTCTCTGGGTCAATACACACCTCCATCACACTGCAAAGCTTTTGCTTCTCTTCAAAATGTAAAGGGAGTAGGGTTGGGTAATGGAGGGTTCAGGGATTGATGTATAAATGGGAAATGAGACAATGACACATCCTCTGCTTAGGGTGCAGTAACCACTGTGGTAACCATCCAACTCTGTTAGACCATCACTATATGGCACGATGAAGGATCTACATGTGACAGTCAGGTAAGGACTGAGGAAGAGCGAAAACTGGTACAAGGCTCTCAATTTGTCTACGTGTCACATTTTTAAAGAGTAAAGTGAAAAGGTTTTTTCAGTTGACTCAGAGGTCACCACATTACATTTAGATACAGTGCAGCATAGATTTTCTACACTAAAAGAGTGAAATCCAACCAGTACAGAGAGGAGGAATGATAACTGCCATTCATAACTATTTCACCGTGTAACAGAGAAACCTAAAAATATCTTTTCAAGTGTCTTTCTTGGTAAGCATGCCAGAGAAAATCAATACCGTAGCATAATTTGAAAAAATTGAACTGATTAAAACAGAAAAAAAAAACCTGACAGTCAAGACAACTGTTTCCTTTTTAGTCTGACTGACTCTTATTTTTGAGTGATTTGGAAAAGGTGGCTCATTGCCTGCCCACATTCATATACCATACAAACGATGGCGGTTTGCTGCTGCAGCCGTTAGCAGGTTGATGAGTATAAAATTATATGAATCACATGCTATGGCAATTTGAGTCATAAAATCACAACCCAGTTTAAACCTAGGAGAGATTTTGTTAGACGGCACTCTCCGCCTCCAGCATCAAAACACTAAATGAGGAATTATCTTTTGAAAGAATGGTGTTTAACACCCCCTTCCCCTCCCCCTCTTCGTTACAGTTCAACAGATTTGTGAAAAATTATTTGTAACACAATGAAAGCTGTCCTGGCAGCATGTGGAGGCCAAACACCTAACTAAGACATATATAATGGTTTTTCACTTTTACCAACCCAACTTACGCCAGCTTTCTCTAGACCTTTATGATAAAAGAAAGATGAAATATAATTATATGAACCTATTCTTTTTGAAAACACAATAGCATTTAAGTAGCTTCTACTACAAATGCAACACAAGGTAAATGAGTTGAGGTATTAAGAGCTTAAAAGCAAACCTCTCCTTCCATCTTATTCCCCTGTCCTCCCCGTCTGCCTCCAGCCTAGGGTAGGTCATGAAGTTACCAACAGACACTAGTGTACCAAGTATGTAGGGCAGCACCATTAGGGCATTAGTGCCGGTCAGCAGCCAGCCAGTTTATGTGTGTGTGCATGTAAGAAATTAAGGATGTGCAATAACACCCTGAGGAAGGAGATACATTATGACTCTGTGCTAGATTGGTATATATGCTAACGATCTCAAAATTCCACAGAAATCAGCTAGGTGCCCACACAGTGTAAGGCTGTGGAGCACATGAATGTGCATATTCAAACAAACATGTGTACTTATTTTTAATCTATATTTTAAAACAGATTTTTTTTTTAAAAAGAAATTAAGCAAAACGCCCTAAAATAGCCCCCCCTGCTGAAACAACACTGCTACCATACTCAAGCACATACACCAATATGTGCTCTAGCCTTAAGCTAGAGTAAGAGTTACAATATAAAGGGTTGTGACAGCTCTCTTGCTTTCCTCCACATACACTACACAGAATAGCTACAGCAGTACGGGGCTATTTCCGGTGTTTCTGGAGCTGAGTGAAGAAGCAAGCATGAGCTTCCCTGCTGTCTGGCTTGACTGATTCATGCCAATATTACCTGAGGGATTAGCCATTTCCTCTGTATAAATCCACTTTTGTGAGGTAATGTCTAGTATTAGCAGCAGGGGCCGCAGAGGGTTTTGTTACATTAAAAATCATCTGCCAAAAAGCATGCAACACTGGCGTGAAATCCAAAAAGGAAGCATGCTACAGTATATTAGCGTTTTTCTCGTACTCTCTCTCAGCTCAGTCAAATTAGGCATGAGATCGTTTTCTGATGAAAGGTTTCTCTAACAGTGACACTATTAAATTCAAATTCCAAGGCACAGTAATTGATATCTTGATTTGAATGTGCCTCTCAAATGTGAGCTAACCTGGCATATCAGGGAAAAATCTCCTTATTGTTTTTAGCAAGCTAGAGAGAGGGAGCTGGAAAAACTAGGTTTGAAAGCCCACATCAAACAATACCCTTCTCTTTTTTCTCTTTTTCATAAGTTGACCACAGACTCCGGCCAGACGGCTCTATGTTTGGCTACCTCAGTCCAGATCCCCCGAAACCCTGGCTTCATTTTATTCCATAACTGGGCTTTATGGAAAAATACATGTTTTCTGGTTCTCTTTCTCTCCATGTCCTTTTCCTTGTTCTTGCTGCAAAAACCACATAAATGTTTGGGTCAGTCAACACAAACCTAAAAGCTCGTTTTTCCAGGGGGGACAGGGGAAGAGTGGAGGCTGTGTGGGAAGGATTCATAGCACAATGATATAATGCGTCTGCAATTCTCCCGCCTGACCACTGCTCTTTGTTTCTCTAAAACAAGAGACTACATAACTGTGGCCTTAAAGAAGAGGAGGAAAGAGGAGGAGGAGGAGGAGGAGGAGAAGGAGGAGGCGGAAAACTGGGTGTTTAGTTGGTTAACGGTTTTTGGCAGGCTGAGGGAGGTATTTTCTGTGTCACGGAGTGAGCAGACAGTGGATACTCCTTTAGACACACACACACCCACAAATACGCACGTATCCGCGCATGCATACAAACACACACATACACCCAAAGGAATTGTTAAAAGGTCATAGTTCATTCAAAGCCAGCCACAACGACAACTTGATTCACTTTCCATCCACACATACTGCTCGGAGAGAGAGAAAGAGAGTGGGAGAAAGCCAGAAAGAGAAAGAGGAAAAGAAGCTGAAAGAAAGACATAAACTGGTATGGAATAGTGTACCTATCACTCAGTGTTTTTGTACGACATACAGGCTAGAACACACAGAATTAGAATAACTTTCAACAGAGAATGTCCTACTGCACCTAGGGGAGTATGAAAACAACGACTGAACAAATTAACCAAAGAAAAAATGAAAATGTAGTCTTCCAGTTTGATGAATTTATACAAAAAGCAAACAAAAATGATTAAAGCTTTGCTAATATAATTTGAAAAGTTAGGTGCTGCTCCAGCACAGCCATTTGTCTATATGGAAAGCGTTGGGTGTTCATGCAGTTCTACAGTTGTCGCATGTTGTTTCATGCATGTTTAAATTCACCAGGGATGAAGCCTGTCACTCAAGGCCAAAGGTCACAAAATCTCTTTATAAGCCATCTCATGTGAAAAATGAATGTGTTTGTTGAGGGTCAAGAGGAAACATAATGGGGCATGCAGGGTATCATGAACCATTTCCTGGAGGATATAAAGTTAATCCCTCATCTTTAGCCGACAGCGCGTCTTTAACCAGATTACCCCAATAATCACCTAAACATCAGTGGAAAGAACTAATTTGGGTGTCTAGTCATAACAGTTTCATGACATCAACCAATCCTGTGATACTTTATAAATTACAATGTCTAATCTACCGCGCTGTATATACGTAGGTCCCAGACATCAGCAAAGCTAGGATCACCTAGTGTAATCCTATGGGTGTAGCACAATAGGGAGTCATAATATCCATTCCTTACAAAGGCATGGAGCTAGTGCTGAGCAGACAACAACTATGTGTGTGTGTGTGTGTGTATGTGCACTGACATGAGTCTAAGTCTGTGTGAGAGCAAGAGAGTGCATTCACACTCGTGTGTTAACGTTCATACATGCATAAATAGTTTTCTGTCTCTCGGGTGTCTTTTGGTCTGTGCCTCTCCACTGAACACACGTATGGGAGTTGAGGCTAAGGGGTGTTAAGGCCAGACAACAGCAGGGGGATGGGGTTAGGGATGGATGTGAGGAATGCAGAGACCTAAGGGCAATGACAGGGATGGACTGGGGTGAACAGACAGGCAGCGATATGGAAACACAGGAACCCCCTACCCACAGCTCCTCTCAAATGATCTCCTCGATACACCTCATCTGTCTGCCTCACACTTTCCATTTATTTATAGTTCCATTCTCTTGATGCTTGGGTAATGCCAGCCAAAAGGCAAATGACTATAAATGGTGCATTCCTTTTGACATCTGAAGGTGTGCGCCTGCATGAGGCTGCACTTTTGACTGTGTATATGCATATGCACATGTAAGGGATCCAGATGGCGTGTATACTAAAAGGAGCTGGCTGAAGCTATGAGGCTACATTAGAATTGGAGGAAGAGGGCATAAGGAGTAAAGTGGGTGGGAAAGAGGGTCACACATCAGCAGTTGCGTGAAAGCCTGGGGTTCCCACTTCCTGCCAGAGATTTGTCTAAAGGGAGGCCCTCCATAATTCAATAACAATAATCCCCAATGAAGGCCCAATAAAGAAGGCTGCTGTGGGGTGGAACTAACTGGCTGCACGCCGCCTCCTTCTCCAAACCATCCGTCCATCACTTATTGGGAGAGAGAGACTGGAAAGGCAAAATGGGGTAGTAGGGTGGGGGTCTGGGGAACAAGCCCAGCTGACATGCTGCCTGTAGCCAGCAGCCAGTCGGACACACAGACAGATACAGATCCCGTCTATCCCTCCCTCCTCTCCAACCTGCACGCCCTCCCTGCAGTCGATCCCCAGGCTGCCTCATCCTAGTGGAACCCCCCTCCCCGCTGAGCAGGAGACAGAGCAAAGAAGTGCAGCTGCCTCCTATAGTTCCCTAGATGACTGAGCAGCCATGACGGCAAACAACACAAAGACAAAAAAAATTATGCAAATGTGAGACCTACACAACCAGTATCCCCAGCTGGGGTAATCTATTGATCATGTTTTGGTCTGATAAATCACCATTCTTTTAGTGTGTTGCGATAGCTGAATGACTGGAATCCATAACATAACATTATTGTTTATGATAACCATTTTCCAAACAACGCATGACCCTTCCCCGAGCCCTACAGTACATTGAACTCTGAGTGGAAAGAAGAAACAGGACACTTAGAATCATTGTAGAATAACTGTTATGAAACAAAATGTTATTGTGGTTAAAAAATGAAGTGCATCTTAGGCTACATGCATGGATATGTTTCGGTTACAGTAAATCTGTGTCTGTGCCTGTGAATCATAATGACTTCATTAAAAGCTTATCTTGCTTTATAGCTGCATTAAGATCATTAGAAGTATTTCAGTGTGTGATGCATTATATTGTTTGGCTACTTGGTCAACTAGTGTCTGTGCAAACCCATTACAGTTACTCAATTGTAATGACACAAACAATAAAGTAAATGGCTTAGTTAAGACCAAATTGCCTCCTATGCCTTTATTGGACCCAGAGATACAATATACCAGAGAACAAAAGGTAACTAAGGTGTAACTAATTAAAGTAGATTAAAGAATACTACTTTCTCATCCGCACTGTGACTCTCATTTTTCCACAGAAATGAAATTTGTTATTTCAATGTACAGTGTGTGTAGTTAACTTATCTGTGGAATCATAATGAAATGCTTTTCAGTAAAAAGTGCTGTTCTGCTGGAAATTACCAAAATCTCTTATACCCACTATTCAGGAAAAGGACTGTTTATGTGTTGCAAAAGTTTCAGAGGAAAAAGAAATGGTCAGTTGAGTTTACCCGATGCCTTCACATGTGGATAAGGCATGCTGAATGAATTCATTAAATGCAAAAGTTTCTCACAAGTTTCTTGTTAGAATCAGTTTACAACCACGGACAGCTGTGTTTAATAAATTAAACAAGAACTTTGGTATTTCCATCTGACAGAGTGTGGTTTACTCTTAGCTAGTCATCAGAGGAAATGAGGCCATCCTTTTTAATGGCCCACATTTCAGAAAATCATGCGATACAAACAGAAAAGCTCAGCTACAATCACTGAAGCCACACTGACTAATGTGTATATACTGTATGAGAATAGTTGTAAGATTTTTATGTATTTGTGCATATAATGCCTGTGTTCTGCAGTGATATTGTACAGAGTTAATCTTAACTCAGCACATACAAATAAATTGTTCAGGACAACATTTAAATATTTTTTCAATAGCAGATTAATTTCACAGAACGCCAAATAAGTCCCTGAAATTCTGAAAGAAATGACATGAAGCATTCCTAAGGTGTAAGATTATTTAAAACTGTTTTTTTATTTAAACAAAAAGCATTAAGTTCTCATATCCTTAAGCATTTTACAGCCTAAACTCAAACTCTAACATCTGCAAAGTCTCGTCTTCTCAGTAGAAGTCCACTGACTTATGACAATTCCACCCCTCCAGACATCTGCTGGGGACGTTTGTTGTATAATGGTATTCTGGTGCAGTACACCTGCACATCAGGAAATAAATAGAATAAGTAGGAGATTCTGTGCATTAAAATGTGATAATGTGAGTGAGAATATTTTGTTGGACACAAGCAGATATGTCCGTTTGGAAATGCCAGTTGACTGATCAGACTGAGAAGGGCGTTCAAAATGCCTGACAAATTTGTAACAGAGGAGTAAGGCCTCCATGCTAATCCATTCTTAGAAAATTTAACTACAGTAGAATAGTCCCATGCTGACCCTGCTTTAAACACACTGAAACACGAAACTTTCACAAAATCCCCAAAACAAGGTTGTAAGAGGAAAAACAGACACTGCCATTCCACAAAGCCATAAAATTTGCAAACACGTATGTGCATGCAAGCCAGCAATACACACATCACAATTACTCACACAGTAGAAGTCAAAGCAAAGATGTCATTAAGCAGGAGACTGAAAATATAAGCACATAATATAAGCCAGCAAAGCATTTGGGAAAACGAAGACAGCTTATTTGGGCTGCCTGAAATAAGCAGCTGCTTTAATAATGGGAAGGTCGGAAGTTAGTGCTATGAGGGGAAAGGAAAAAAAAGAGTGCTGTCACTTTGTTTTTATTTTGACATAAAAGATTGCGAAAAGTACTACTGTTTGGGCTGGCACTGATCCAGAGACCAATGCCAGTTTGAGGAGAATATAGTTTCTGTAAATGGAGACAGCTATGGGGGGAGCTCTGTGACTGGTCACAGCTGGCATATTTGCTTGCCGAGGACACTTCCTCTCTTTTTGGGATAAAGTAGAGAATGGAGTCAAATGTTAGGTACCAGCCAAATAGGCAGCAGGTTTGGCACCAAAATCAACTCCATTTAAACGTCGAATTGTGCCAGAAGTTAAAAGGGAGTTAAAACATCTTCATTCAACCCAATACCTGAGCAGGTTTTTAATCCATCTTTATTACTTAAGTGTTGCTTCATAAATATTAAGAAGAGCTAAGCCAACAATAATTCAGCTGTGCAAAGTTAAAAGAGCAACACAGAATGAAATACTTCTAAAACAAAACTGACAGCACATGAGATGTTACAGCACAGCCACCTAAGGTGTTTCATATTCCCAGTGTTCCTCAACAAAGCCTGAACCCAAGCACACCGGACTAATGTTGACATGGATAGAAAAGAAAGGTGCGTTTACTTTGAGGAGCCAAGTATGTGCTGTCTAATCCATTTCTTGTGGGAACCTGTAATGCTGTCTGATACCTGTTAAGAGTGCAGACACATAGAGGCCTCTGTGCTTTGCCCGCGGTCATATCTCTGAATGGGTCTTATTGGAGTGTTGCAATAACTCATTATGAGTCACAGACAGTCCAACATCTACCCAACGACATTAATGCTGTAAACACAGGATATGGTAGTTGTGGTGAAGAAATACAAACACACAGACATGAATAAACGCTCACACACACACAATAAATTAGTGAAAGGTATATAAAGGGAGTTCAGACTTCATGAACAGGCCTTGGGCTGTTTTTAGTCAGGCAGGGAGTGCATACCTACACTAGAGACACGAGATAATTCACTGAATAAATAACTGCATGACCAAAAACAAGAGGGCAGTGCACAGATGGTCGTGCAATAAAAGCTGTGTGTGAGCTTTGTGTGTAGTTTTGAAATGTAGTCTAGTGTGGTTAAGAATGAGCCAATCACTTCTTGTAGGGGTTTTTTTTGGTTTTTTTTTATTGTCACTCCCACCAGACCTTATCAATAAGAAAACATCACCAGAACAAAAGCCTCACGATGCGCCTGAGCCTGGGGCATTCCACAAGCCAAGGCAAAACTGTGTTCTTCCTTTGCACATGTGTGGTTACTGTTTTGAACAAGTGTGTATGCATGTGTGTGCATAGATCACTGTAAAGACACTGTACTCACACACCTACTAAACAAACTTATCTCTATGTGACATGCCAGTCATCAGGAGAGACTGACTAGAATGAGGTAACCAGACTAAAGGCGCCCAGACTTGTAGATTAGATGTTGTTATTATATCTTTGTTATTTGAATATCATTTCATTGCTATTACAAACCGGATTGCATTCAGTTTTTATTCACAATTTGTTTAGTGTCCCAACTTTTTTGGAATCCGGTTTGTACTTTTGTGCCTCTCTCCTTCACCTTTTCTGTCCCTAATGAACAACAAAGCAATGTCAGGCAGCTAGAGAGGAGAGGAAGGATTATACTGAGCACACATTAACATCACACAACACTCCAATCAACCGAAAAAGTAGCATATTAAAGATGTGAGTTTGTGTAATGGTGTGCACAAGTGTGTGCACAGGTGAGTGCAAGGGCCTGTGCTGCTGTGTGTGAATATAAATGTGTATTTGTCTATTTAGGGGAAATAAAAGGAAGATTTCAATAGCCTATACACTGAACAATAGGGCCAATCAGTCTGCTGGATCACGGCTGATTAACAGATGAGCTCACTCTAGGTGAGCATGTAACACTGATATCTCGGCAAGAGTGCAATAACAAAACCAATCATAAAAAGATTCAAAACTATCATCGGTTGTTTCTTCAAAGACACACTGAGTGAACCCTCGTGCTAAAACAGCATAGAAAGCAGGAGAACAAGAATCCATTTCCCAAAACAATCTGAGTGTTCCATCTCGATGGCCTTGAAGGGCATGAGCAGAATAACAACTGGCACTGTTTTACAGTGCTATTCTCATTACCCTCTGTGGAGTGAATAGAGAGACAGACTGTGAAGAAGGCTAATGAGCTAGTTAAGGTGGCAGTAAATGTCATTCCTCCTCTGGCAGGCCCTAGGCTGCAGTACTGCTACAGGCCATTACCTGGACAGGGATGCTTAAAGCTTGCATCAGCACTTACTGCACTGCCTAGAATACACACACACACACACACACACACACACACACACACAGCGGGGAAGAGATAGATAAGGTAAAAGAAGAGTAACGTGTATACACCATAACACTACAACCTTGCAATATAACATGCATTACATTAAAAGCCTAAGCGGATCATGTTGAAGAAAAGTGTGTGACATGAGGCGACACAGTCCTTAGTCGCTTTAATCTTCTTTCCATTGACAGAAACTGTAATGAGTAAAGAGCTTTTCTGGCTGCTTTCCACGCAGGTGTTGACTGTGGTCTGCTGGCTTGTTAGCTGCTTGGCCAGTTAGTTTGACCTTTAGTAATTTATTCTCATATCCAACTAGAAATATAAGATTTCCAAATTGGATCAGTCAGAGTTTATTCTGAAAAGAACAAGGACACAGTGTGACTGGTCTACATTTTGACATGAATGTGCAGGAGTATGCAGACTAAATCAAGGATCTGCAAACAACAACAACAACAACAACAACAACAACAACAACATAAACCAACAACTTTTAAAAAGACACAGAAATTTGAATTTAAACTAACAGCCAAGCAAACTAATGGACAAGGAACATAAAAGAATACTCTGCTCTAAACAAAAATGTATGCCTGATCAGATTTTTAAATGGAAAAACTCTACCTGGTTGAGTCTGGTTCTTTCTGTTCATTCCTATTAGTCTCACAGTTAAAGCATAAACTGTATCTACTTCTGTATTTACTTGAGCCACATTTTCTTGAAGCACCTTGTCCAAACAGACAGCAGCTCTCAAACCTATAACACAGACGCTTTCCTTTTTGGGGCAGGATGGATGCGTGAATATAAACATAATGTTCAAAACTAAACCCTTGCAGGTTTCAATGTGACAACACTGTCAGTGTGTCAAATGCAGTGTTTATTTTCCTCTGTTGAAGTTTCAAATCAACAAAGTCCCCCTAACATGGATAACAGACAACCACGCTGGTGGTCTCAACGGTATTTTAAAAGACACAATCAGCAAGTTCCGTACAAATTTTTAATGACACTGAGTCACAAGAAAGTGTAAACTGGATTCACTAAAGTACACGTTTAAACCTTGAAATTTACAGAACAATAAACAAGTTCTTGTAAAACCAAGAGAGCGACTACTCTCGCCGCACTCTCCGAGGTCCTCTAACAAATAAACTCTCTTTGGGTTTAAATAAAGCTCTGAGCTCCACTACATTTAAATACACTCTGGCTCAGCTTCCCCATCGGCTTCAATACGCCTCTGGGTCCAATGTATGGAGTCAGCCTGCTGCCCATATGGTCCCCACTGGATTAGGCTAAAAAGCCCAGTCACATAATAGTGAGGCCCAAGGAACCATTAAAAACCCATTAATTGTAAAGTTTGAAGCTTCTTATGGCAATGATATGCTAATATTTCTTAGCACTGGAGATGGGCTGAAGAATAAGAAGCAGCCAGATGCAATAGAAGAGAAATGTGCTGAGTGAAGGGAAAGGGTGTGTGTGTGTGTGTGTGTGTGTGTGTGTGTGTGTGTGTGTGTGTGTGTGTGTGTGTGTGTGAGAAATTTTCAGGACAATAAGCCTCTTAAACCAGGCTGCTGGCCCCGTCCACCAGTGAATTACTGCATCCTCATTGCCTTGGCGCTCAAGAGCAGCCATACAGGGAGCTTCAAAGTCCAGCAGATTTACAATTTCACCAGGTTAGGATTTGATTGT
>NW_005187636.1:517224-582824 GCF_000239375.1 Pundamilia nyererei | reverse complement strand
GGGGGGAATAAAATGTTAAAATGGTGAAAAGAGATTCTACAAATAGTTCCAGGTCATGGTAACTCCTTAAGATCCACTTGTCTGCCAGAAACAAGCACGCTCCCTCTCCCTTTCTCTCTCACTCACCCACACACACTTTCTCACACTGGGTGAGAGGGAGTACTGGGGAATAAGAAGAAGAAATGAAGAGTAGACGACACTGAAACTGCAGGCAGCAGAAGACAAAGAGGTCAGTATTGCGGAAAACATGGAGTCTGACATTAAAGTGAGGCAGTTCAACTTCCATGCTCTATAGTGCCAGAAATGCATTGTCAAGAGATATGTAAGGGGAATAAAATATAAAGGAGTGACTGAGTAGGACAGATGGGTGGAGAAAGAAAAAACAAAGAACAAAGTTACCGTATATCCTGAAAATTTAACAAAGATTGATAGCCTGCATCTCTGTCCATCTGTTTTCATAATAAGACAACTTACGGAATTTACTTTTTGGCCAGGTGTCATAGTGTGGGGAAATTTTCTGCTTATCTCAGCAATCCCCTGTGTTGTGGGGTGGATGGAAGGAACATTAGAAAGGCTAAGTCCCCACCAAGCAGATTAACCAGAGCCAGCCATGGGACAAGAACACAGATTTAGGAAGCATTGCCCAAATAAGATTTAGGCTTTTCACTGGCAATAACTTGGGAGTATACATTTCAATGCGTAACCCGCAATGTAACTGATGCTTTCCTGGCTCTGAAAAGGACTTGGGTTAATCTGAGAACTGCCACTGTACCGAAAGCTTACAGCCTCTTCCAGCTGAATAGAGCTGCTGTGTGTAAGTGCTGGAGCTTTTCTCCTGTGTCGTTCAAATTCAACACTCAGATTTCCTTTAAAGCGAGAGGCAGTGCTACTTGTTATTTGTTTGTTGGAAAGCCTCTTGTATATAATGTGGATCTCATCATTTCAGTGTGGTATACAGATCCCATTATAGTGCAGCTGACATGACAATACATAAAATGTCAGAATCAATGACGGTTGTAGCCACAAAAGAGGAAGTGCTGCAGGAGTACAAAGGTCAGGGAGTCCTGAATGTGTAATTCTTCTGTGCAATGAGTCCTTTCCCTATGTGTGTTTAGGATGCCAATGAAGGTAAAGCACACTGGACTTGTCTTTTCCCTGTTCGGCTCTTGGGAGCCAGGTGTCTCTCTTTAATGGAGCCATGTGGAGACTAACGTAGGTTAATGAGCCATACAAGCCCCAGTGGAGATGAGCATTATAGGCTATATGAGATCCCCTCTCATCCCTATATCCCTCCATTTGTGTCAGACCCAGAGAGAGAACTGAGGAACAAAGGAATCTGTGGTGGAATGGAAGCAGAGATGCAAGAGAGAATGGAGAGCCAAAGAGAAAAGCGGGTCTGCCAGCCTTTTAAAACAATTAAGGTCTGGATGAGATTCACTAAAAGTTCCACTGCCAAGCAAGGCCCAAATGTGGCAGTAAAGGGAAGGCTTAGTGAGAGCCGGCCTAATCAGAAACAGACTCACTACGACAACAAACCAAACCACACACACACACAGGAAAGTCGACACTTTACATATTAAAGCTCGGCAGGGAGGGGAAGAAAGCCTGTGGTAACATCAAATTGTAATGAGGAACAGGCTCGGAGAGTGCATAAAGCATAGAAAGAGACATAAAAACAGAGAGTTGTAATGATGATTTTGAAGGAAAGAGAGCTTTTAACCACAGATGCTATGAGTCTGTTTTAAGAATGTTTGTTGTGGTGTTGTTCTGTTTGGCTTTACTGCATTCCTCTTTTTGTCTTGGTCTCAGATGTGGCTTAGTCTCTCGTTGAGCCGTCTGCGGCTCCATTTCAGTGTAAGCTATAAACTTAGAGCAAGCAAACATTTGAGCATGCTGTGTTTCTGTCCCCAAACGTGAATGTGTGCTTTGCTAAGATGCTGCCGAGACAAGAGAAGCATGAGTAAGCGTTTGGTGATAGCGTGGTTGGAAATGGAGGATACTGGCAGATGAGAGGTGTAGCTGGGAAGAAAAACAGACAGGAAAGAAGAAACACAAGGAAAAGCAGAAAGGAGAGATTTAGGAAGACGAGCTTTGAGAAATGTGGGTAAAATAGAGGCTAGAGAAGCTGCAAGAAGAGCAGAGGGAGCGAGGGAAGAAGAGGAGGCTTGACCAGGTTTGTGCTTCGGAGCAGAGAGCATAGCGGGGTTTGTGGCATAGCCGACGGAGAGGCAGCCTCACATTCCAGGCTTGATCCTGTATAAATCCTGTCTGTTACTACAGATCTGATAGGGAAATAAGAGGCCAGATGGGGGCTTCCCTTGGCCTTATAAGGGATTGTGACTTGGTCTGGATGGATAAAGGGTGAAAAGCCACGGAGAATGAAAAATACAGATAGAAGAGGGCAGAGACAGGAATGAGGACTGGACTTTGAGGAAAAAAATAAAAGTGGATAGCAGTACACAGCAGCAGAATATGAAAAAAAGAAATCGAAAAGAAATGGAGAGTGAAACTAAGATGCTGCCTATTGTGTGATATTCTTTGTTTGCTGCTCCTCTGATGTTGTTTCAATGATTTTCAGTCTTTGAAGAGAGATACATCAGGTCTCCAAAACAGAAACAATTTCCTCCTTGTAACAAGAGCACAGTTAACAATACAGCCCAGCACAAGTGGAACGGTAAAATTCATCCTACTACCATTGTTTCAGCCTGAGTCCCATAGGTCATTGTAGAATTTTTCTCTTCTGTCAGAAAGAGTATTTTTGCCCTTGAGAAAATTGCATGTGGAAAAAAAAAACAAACAAAAAAAAAAAACCTTGAACAAATACATGTTTACAATGTTAACCGCTAGAGCTCTACTGATCGCACACGAATTTGCAACACAACAGCAAAAATTCTTGCTATATCCCTTTAATCTACTCTTTGTTCTTCATTGTGTTTAGAATTAACAACATTTCTTACTCAAGATGTTCAGACAGTGGGAGCCAACAACCTGCTGAGAAGCCTGATCAGCCACACTAATCTGATCAGCTGTACTATGTTCAAGTGTGTCTTATTCAAAGAGGACATCACTACCAGCATGGTGTAACCCAAACACCGTCCTATTCCCTTTCAGCTGATGATCCTGGGGAGAACGACACAGTCATCTGATCTAACACACCTTCCAACCCAACAGTCGCCTCCCTCCCTCCCTCCCTCCCTCCCTCCTCTCCCCTCTCTCCTCTAATCCAGCTCGCAGCCCAAACACAGCATACCTGCAACCAAATGTTCACCCAGCTGCAACAATCTGGACTTATTAGGGCGAAAACTCATGACACAAGTGTTTCTCGTTTCCTAATCAGTTAGAGGGCAACCCCCTCCTCTTTCCCCACTGTGTGTGTCTGCATGTGTGTGTGTGTGTGCATTCGTTTTCATGTGATGAAACACTCTTGAAATAGAGTGAAACCAAGTGTCTTTGAATGTATGATCAAGGGAGTTTTCGCACACCTCCCACATACAAATAACTGCGTAAAACTTCTATGTGCACCTGACTAAATAATATTATCAACATGTGTACACCTTATAAAACACACAATAAACAAACTTTGAACCACTTATGTTATGGCACGTATTAAAATTAAACAGATTGTAGACTAAAAGGCACAATACCTCAGAGACGCAACATGCAAATGATGCTGACAAAATGCTTGCCCTACAACGCCCAAACATGACACAAACCGAACTGATTCATTGCCACAGCCAACTAATACAGCTCAAACGCACAAGCACACAAACACGAGACACACCACCTCTATCCACACACCCCACTGAGCAAACAGCTGCTTGTGGCAGCACCACACTGTGGCTACCAATTACACCAAAACAGAAATATTTAACTGCCCTTTTAAACAGAGCGAAAATTAGGAACGTCAGTAGTTTGAGGCTGTGTTGTGATTCCATCAAATTATCATGTCTGTGCCTCGACCAATAATCCAGTCTGACACAGTGGGCCCATGTCACCACACATTGGGATGCCTCACCCCTGGCTCCGACCCTGACCCTTTGCATTAGTCAAGTTACCAGAGGCCCAGATAATGTTTTCCCAACCGCTAACCATTAGTGTTTAATGAATAACAGCAGTAGCTGAGCTGACCTATGGCTGGCTGAGGCCTCTAGCTCCTGCTAAGTTCTTTGATATCGTGACCTTGTTCATGCTCTCTCAGTGGCCTGCCATGGGTTTTCTGGAAGTACAGGTGCTTTTCAAAAACCACATATATGCCCTCGTATTCAGTTTTGTCTGGGTCACAGTTATTATGTGCAGCTCTGCACCTTTTCTCCATTCCTTCCATTGTACAATGAACCTGTCAAGCAATCTAACCACAGACGCATTCTGACATTTCACACATTTCACATAGCTTAGAGTTTCTCTTCATTCTAAAGTACATTCTCAATTAATGTTTCTAGCATCTAATACTCTATATGATCTTTATGTGACTATAAAGCATTGTGCTCAAGTGGTCTGCTCTCTGAAATTAAAATATTAAAAGTGTTGTACATTGTACACTCATTAATATTTAGGGACATAAATTAGTAATTCATCTGTGAATTTTGAGTGGAAAAATGTATGATATAATGGAGTAATATAAAAATAGATACATGGATAACAGGGTCTTTAAAACAGAAGAAAAAGACGTTTGAATGGACGCTCTGGTACAAAGTGTTACAAGCTATGCAGAAAGAAATGTCCGCTTGCATTATGACTGTACTTTTCTTTGCTGGACAGCTGGACTATTAAGAGGGAGTCTCGGCTGACAGCTCTGTTTCATGACAGCATGAGGCCAAGATCTGACATACAGTTGTCAAGAAAAGAGATGCCCTGTGTGAGTGCGTGTATAGGTGTGAGTGTGTGTCTCAGAAGTGATGAGCAGGCTGAGTGAGTGGAGATTACCAGTGGCTTGAAATATTATCACATGCTATTAGTACTGTATCACTGTTCATTAGGCTGATGGCTAGGTGCAGTTACTTGACAGCCTTGTTGTAAGGAAGAGAGATGAAAAGTGTGAGGGCAAGAGTGCGTAAAGACAGAGAACTCTGGGAGTTACACCGTGCACAGAAAATAAAATGTAAAAAGGAAATCATTGCGAAAGGAAAATAAGGGTGAACGATAAGGGTCTGCTTGCCTCAATCCTTCACTGTCAGAGATTTAACCAAAAGGCAAAACCTCAATGGGAAACCGGACAGCTGTGGTATTTAATGTCACAACAAGAAAGAATGAGGCACATTACTACAATCCCCAATTTTTATTGTCGTAACGTCCATAATGTATGATAAGCAGATGACTATTCAATGACTAAAAGCATGTATCAAAGAAATGATTTGTGTAGCGCCCATTAAAGCTTCCTGTAAACATTGTGTGATCACAGAAATGCATTAAACAATGCTGTCACCAGGACAAGCCTAACTCTAAAGGAACTGATAGCTGCTGCTGTCTTGTATGAAGTAGAAGCAGTAAAGCTGTCTCACTATCAGACAGAAACATTAGTAGCTGTCACACTCAGTTTGCCTCAGCATAGACAACGGTTTAGTATATCATCAAAGCCCAAACAATTCTCATTTATAAGATCTATTGGCACTATAAGCTTATTGAAATGGAAGTACACATTTGCAAAATAGATGAGAGGAATGTTGTTTTCATTGCTTGTGTAATCTGGAATGATTATGCATGATATCAAACACATAAACAAGGCATGGCTTTCCTTTCTTTTTTTAATTTTCTAACTGCTTCTAATGAGGACGATCATTAAGATGCATGTAAAATATGGAAAATTCACCACGAACTTCAAAAAGATTCCCTCTATAGTGGGTCACTGCTGGAGTTTCTGTTCAAGTTTACAAAGTACAAGTTTGCTCTCATCCCCCTCTGTCCTTCCTATTCCCCCTTTTATCTAATTTTGGACCACTCTAAGAGCCAGCAGTAATGAATTGGCTAATCACAGTTATCTGGCCCATTCAAGTGCTTTGTAAAGCAAATCAATAAAGCCTGGCACTGAGCCAGTCATCCACTTTGACAGATGTTGCTTGCTAATCTATTTTCTCTATTTTTTTTCGCCATTCTGTCCTAAAGATGTTTACTCTTTAGCTAGCCGTCCTTTTCTGCCTGTCTATTTCAGCAAGGTCAGTGGAGAAAATGAAGAAGAAAAAAGAACTGTGTTCCATTTCACACTTGCTGCAGAAGGGACACAAGTCAAGTGCTGAATACTTAAAGTTCATTCAGCAGAGAGAAAATTTTCCTCTTTGATTGGTGGAACTACTGGAAGACATTTCATCTCAGAAATTCATACCTCAGGCAAAAAGAAAATAAATAAATAAGGCTTACACCCATACTATACCATTTCCAGAGTAACAGATCAATAGCAAAAACTGATAACTATTTCTATGAATTTCAAATGTTCTCCCTGTGGTGCCTACACTAGCAGCAGACTAAACAGCTAAAACTGATAGGCTGGGATAAGCTGCCTCCCAAAGCGCCCTCATGTTCTGCACATACAGTATTTTTGTGCGTTTTATATTACAAATTCAATTGGCTGGAAATTTTGGAAAATACAATATTCATTAGAAATGAAGAGAACATTCAGCTTTTTCCCCAACTTGTTTACCTTTCTGTGTATCCTGGAAGACACGGATCTGTGTTTGATGTGGCTTCTTAATCCTAACACCACAATGGCTTCACACATTAATAAAAGTCACACAAAGCAATGACACAGACTTCACTTACAGCTCTCCATGCAAACAAAAGTTTAAAAGTGAGAGTTTTTAAACATAACAAAAAGTTCAAGCTACATAACTCCGCCATTAACATAATTTGAAGCCTAATCAATAGGAAAACATGCTGAAGAAGCTAGATTACTGCAAGGCTTTTTCTTTAGACAATCTCCAGTGAAAAGTGGCTCTAATCAACAATGGGTTAATTAATCTCACTTGTGAAGTTAGTCCAATTATGGGACACACTCTACGGGGAATATTTGTCTCCTAAATAATAGTAATAAAATGCATTGCTAATGAAAGGTCTCACAAAAAAAAGTTCTGTTCAGACAAAGGTAAATGAATAAATAAGTAGTGCACAACACATTTAGGGACATGTGTGAATCAGACTTTGTCTCTTTCGGGATTCGGATGACATTTTGGCATAGGTGAATGAATACCTTTAGGCTAAATAAAGCCTACATGTATAAAATTCATCTGTTGTAAAATGTATGCACTGCATGAGTATTTGTCTCCTGTTGTTAGATAATGAAAAACACTTCCTTCGAAACACTGGCAGAGAAAAGAGCAGGCAATTAGAGGAAGTGAAAGGAGAGGGAGACACATGGAAGGAGAGAAAGCAACATAGAGCTGTTTGAATGTGATTAATGAGATCACTGCAGGGTAGGCTGTGTCATTGTAAAAGTCTGAGCAGCAAGAAGGAGGAAAAATAGAGTGGCAGAAAGAGTTAGAGACTGAGACAGAGAATGGGGTAGAAAGCGAGACATGAGAGGGAAGAGAAAAAAACTGAGCAGAAACCAAGCTGACTGACCTGGCTACATTTAACTCACTGCTATGAAAAGACAGGGGGAATGAGACGGAACGACTGACAGAAAGTGAGTAAATCAGGCAGACAAAGAAAAAAAGAGATATAAAGCTCAGATGAATGGAACAGCAGGGGCTCTTGGTCTTCTGCTGGCCTTTTAACAGTGAAGTGTTTAGGGAAGCCTCGACCAGGTCTGGCAGATAGAGAAGCTTGTGCTCTAAAGAGAGCCATGAAAGGCACAGCCTGCTCCTGCAGGCTGGGGATGCCGCTGGCCACCTCTTTATCTGGCTCAGGGTAACAGACTGGGCAGGAGCAAGTAGAGGCCAGGATCGAAAAGGTCACACAGGCATCCTGCCAGTCCAAAAATCCATAAACAAGCTGGGGTTGAGCTGGACTAGAGAGATGGTTGTGGTAATTAAACATTTATGGCAACCATCTTTACACCCAAAGATACAAAGCCTCTACACAAATATATCATTTAAAATAAACGGAATACAAAAAAATATGATTCTTCCAGATTGAACATGCCAATGAAAGTAGTTTTATAGTCTCAATAACCACCCAACAGAGGACTTCTTCAGTCCTGGCTGAAGTTCCCCCCCCCCAATATCCTGCTGTTGATCAGACAGTTTTATTCCACACGACAGAGCTTTACTGTACTTTTTTCCTTTTTTTTTGAAATTGTAAAACAGATAGTCTTTCTCAGGTACCACACACAAAAGCTACACAAATTAAATTTGCCTCTGTTCGCAGTTTTGGATATTGTGTTGGTTTGATCCAGCCTCTCTGTGGATGTGCTGGAAATTGTGCTGGGAGGAAAAAAATTATTTGACCAGCAACAGTGATTTCTAGAGGGTATGCCAAGCTCCCAGCTGTTTCTAGTAGGGAAACTGAGGCTGTATTGATAGTGATCAAAAAGATTGCCAGCAATCAAGGAGAGAGAGACCCACAAAGATGGTTGTAATAGGTGCATAACACAGCTGTAATATCAGTTAAAGAATCGCTCATACATGCCACTTTTTATCTAAAATGTCAGTTGCTCCATAAATAGGTGTATTTCGTGTGATGTTTTTCCATTTAATTTTAACCACACAAGGCAAAACAAACAATAATTTAACAATGGAATGCAATTATTTGTTCAGTCTGGGATTAAGTAGAACACACTATTCAATCTAAGTGATGCAATTGTTATTATATAAAGCATTCAGTGAGAAATAGCAATTACTGACTATGATGACTGGAAATAAGTTCTACCTGGTGGCGATTGTGACAGTTCTTTTCACTTGTAATTGTATTTCTTTGTATTGTATTGTATTGTGAGGTTAATTTATGTTGTGTAGGGACTACAAAGATCTTTAATAAAGCCGTAAAAAAAAATATTAATTTTCTGTGTTTTTAGGTTTTTGGAATTCATTTTTGCAATTATGAACAAAAACTGAACATTTTCCATAAAAAGAGGTTAGGTTTCATATTTCCACATAGTCACTCTGTGTTAGCGCGTTTTAAGGGATGCAGGTGACAGGATGGCTCACTTCTGTTTTCAAAATAATTTGTACCCCTGGGGGAACAGGATGGGCCTCCTTTCAGTTGTTGCCATGAGCCTCAGCTGTTGCTATGGACATCATCCTCAATGATAGTTAGTGCTTCTCTCCCTCTTTTACTCTAGATGTTCATCTTTGTGTCTATTATTACTTCACCGACTCAGTTTTTCCACCTGTTCTACTTTCTTTCTCTCCTTCATTACTACCCCAGTATCCTTGTGCATTACTATTTAGACAACATAGCCGGGCTACAGTGAAAACAAAAGTCAAGGGTTGGAAAGCAGTGAGTAAATTTGCTGAGCTAATCCATCAATTTCACATAAAAATCCATGCCAGGCAAAGCCAGGCCACACAAAGACAGGTGAGCAACCTCTGGGCTGATAATGCCAGACACCCAAGTTGCTCTGATCGTATTCTTTCTCAGAGCAACAAATCCAAGAAATAATTCACCGAGGTTCATTGCAAGATCACCCTCTCTGTTCGGGGTAACCACAGCATAGAAGGGCAAGAGTGGGGTTGGAGGGAGGATGGCCACTTGTCCACCAGGACCCTGTAGTAGCAGCTGCTTGCATTTACAAGCCTTTTAAGTCTGGAATACTTTATGCCCTGTGATCAGCTGTTCCCCTCAGTGACACCCCCCCCCTTCCCCCGCCAACAGCACTGTCTACACAACACACACAACCCTGCTGTTCTTCAGGCTACTGTGGGAGCCATGTGAGTAAGCTGCGCACACTCTGCTACGTTAACCAGATCTACAGGACATTTGTCCAGTTAAACACCTGAACCACCCTTTTAAGTTGCCTCTTTTAGCTACAAAACATATTATCCAAACCAATTACCCCATTATTCATCAGGGCATGACAGAAAAAAAACAACTTTTCCATTTTTGGTTTTTGTTCGCCTAATCCAAACCAAAACACTAAAGGGTAAACTAGCCGACATTTACTAAGATAATTGCTGTTTGTAAAGTGTACAGTACAATAGCTATACAGATTATGCCAATCCTTCATGACTCTGTTACCTTTTCATAATGTAATCACAAAGCCTGTTTGGATCTTAATAGTTTTGCAGGATTTAGAATACATGGGAGCCTACCATTTGGGAATGTATCCCTATGGTCCCAGGTTCAACAACTCTGTTGAGCTTGTGAGAAAAACAGGGATAGAGGATGTTTCTTCTCATTGTCTGTGAACTGATTCCAATTAAGATGGGAATCGTGAATGCCCCTCTGCTGAACATGCTTTAACTTTCCCATTCATTTTTTGTTCTGGCTTCTTTCAACATCTAATTTTACATGTGCAGCAGTGCCCTCCATCCCCATCTATATCAAAGGCAATGCTTTCCGCAGCTCCTCTGCTCCACAATGCCATCGTTGATTCCCACCAATCCCAGTCCCCATATGGGATATGCCTCCTCCCCGGCAAAAAGTGAACCACACACAGTCAGTTTTAACTTGGATGATGCAATTCTTGGGTAATGTGTGTCCAATTGCATAGCAGATTGCCTATCTTTATAAAGTTAACCCACAGAGCCATCTTTGGTTTCTGTGTACATAAGCGTGATAACATAGATGATAGAGGCTGATGTGGATAATATGCAGTCTGGACACAATTACTTTACATCTTGCTCTAGAATTTAAATAATACATTAACTTAAGAGCAGGACTACAGCTCACTAGAAGATCTGTAATGATAGCTTTGACTGGGATAAATAATGTTTTTCCAATCGCTAAAACACATTCATAAGGGTTGGTGTACTGGGCGTCTTCTACAGCTTTCTGCTGAGGTGAACACCTACTGGCCTCCACCATCAATCACTGCCTTCAAGAACACCACCCAGAAGTCCACACCCAATTTATGGAAGTCTCACAACACATTCAACCACACAGCTTATGCATGTGTTAGTCTATGCTTGCAGTGAAATTCTCTAAGTTCATAAAGTATATGAGATGCCCATTTGTTCCCACATCTCTCAGCAAAATGCAATGACTTCACACTCTGTTAACATCACGACAGAATATTTTTTGCTGCAGCACTGTATGAGACTCCTGTGTAGTGTTATTGTTTCCTGCAGTGTGCCACACTATATATGCATTTTTCTTACTTTGGTGTCTGCTTACTCCCCCACCCTCTTAACCCCTCTTCCTCAATCAATCCCCTACAAAAGCCTGCCACAGGCAGCGATATCCACCAACATCATCCCTCATGCTTTGCCATGTTCCCGCAAAGCCAAGGAAACAGCAGCATATACGGGAGCTGATCTGCAGGGAAAGCAGGAGGGAAATGGAGGGAGGGAAGGAGGAGTGGGATTGAATGGGGAAGCATTGAGTGGAAGGATGGGGAGGGGGTATTCTTTGGGAAGGGAGCCAATCCAATTACAAGCAGTGGTGCAGCCCTGGTTTCTTTGGCGGCACAAAATTCACATTTCGACGGTCTCCTCCTCCCTCCCCTAGTACCTTCTTGCTTCTTCTTCTAAAGATGCCTATTCCTGCTACTCTGTTTCCTATTTTTTGCTCATCGTGGCTCACACTCACATCCTGTAATCGTGCATCCCTATGTAACACCCCCCCCCCCCTTTCCCCATCTGTCTGTCTTTCTTGGATGCATGAAAGAGCTGGAGGTATAGCACTGTATCACCAGCAAAGCAACAAATCTTGTCACCCTAGCTGTGTCATGCTCAGATCTGCAGGAAGCCTCCAGCATCCTACTCCATGTAGGTGTCTCATGCAACTCTGTAGGAGCTTATCATCCCTCTGCAGAGGAAACTGTAGCTCATACTCTTTAGGTCACCCAATCCCTCTGCCCTCCCTGTGTCACGGCATGGCAGGGCAGGCTGGGAGAAGGGTGGTGTGGAGGGGATAGCCAGGGTGTTGAATAACATTCAGTGTAAACAATGCATACTTCGGACAGACTGATTATTCTTAATTACTAATTAGTCATTATACATGAAAACAGCTTTTTTTAAGCTGCTGCAAATTGCTACAGGGGAATCCCAATTCTCTGTCATTCTCCCAGCAGTCAGAGCTTGTACATTGTTGATCATTTGCGTTCATGCAAATCATCACGTTTCACTATCCAACAGCACATCTGCTTGCAAATTTCTGCACAGCAGAAGAGTGCATATATTCTGACGCGATCAAAAGCAAATTAGGTTCAATTAAAGTCCTCCAAACTTACTTTGACAGCAAGACCACACTAAAACACAACCTTTTATTTAGCAGTAAAAACCTGAGTTAACAACGCAAAATGCAATTTAAGTTTTGGGAATGTCACAGAAATATACAATTAATATTTCATTATGGCAGACATTTTGATTTCTACACTTAATATAATCTCGTGCTGAGTTCATTCACATTACTGAGAATATTTTAACAGAGTTAAACTTTTTCCACTATTTTCTCATTTCAGCCACCTCATAGTAAGAAGATTATTATAATCATAAATATTAAGACAACACATCATTTGAACTTTCTAATGTGCTCTGTTAGTGAAACCATATTCTGTGTGTCATGGGATCATTCTCTGTGGGTGACTGCTTGCTTTTTTTATATTCTGACCATTGGACCGTGGTACCTTTTGTCTAGGTGCGCTTCTCATATCCTGATTAATTCCTGCCCCACCTTAGCGTTACTGTGGTTACAGTCACGCCTCTGTATGTAGTCACACAGATGCACAGAAGGCTATTTTGCATGGATTTGGAAACAGAGTAAGGACATAGCAGAGGGAAATGGGTGATTGCGAGCGGCAGGTACAGACAAGAGTGTGGAGTTGACATTATTTAAAGCTCAAACTGGTGCTTAAGTCAAATAAATATTCTCTACACAACAGCCTGATTAGTAAATTGATTTAATAATGGAAAAATGAAGACCAAAATAACCCACGACACTGACATTTGTGTTCCACTCCTGACATTTGTGATCTCGGAATGACACTGAGACAGTCAGCCCAATGAGAGAAGCAAGGTCAATAAATCTATCAATATCCTTCAACTAGCTGTCTAATTGCAGTCTGGACACGAGACAAAGGACAACTATGATAGGCCTACCCGAAAACTCAAATTTCAACCAAAGCCATGCATACATATAGTAGGCTATATCACACAATATTACCAGACAGGTAACTACATTTTGGCGCCTGAGAATGGGGGACTGTGTATAGCAACACTTACAATTGTTTAGTGGTTAGTAGTACACTATTTATGTTTAAGTTAAAGCTGAGAGTCTGTATATTAAACCTATATGCATTACATTGGTGTAACATATACTTTTTATAAAAATATATATAGCTAATCAGCTGTTTGGGGGAATGTCAGTGTCACACACCAGTGCAAGAGCTGTTTGAAAACAATCAATAAAATCATAGATGTGTCTGACTGACAATCAAACCCCGAGCGGCACTTAACAGCACTTCTCCTCTGCACTATTTATTCCAGCTAGTCAAAAGTTTAATCTCATGCCTGATTTAGACTTCTGAGCCGGTAATGTAACCTACATAAGTGGCCAACATCATTGCTGACATTTATACTAATGCATGTGACATTACACGTTAATTACCACGCAGTTGTCTCCCAGTGTTTTACATGTGGTGCCAACCAGCAGAAACAATTAAAATTTCTTTCTTCTGTTCCTGAATGTTTTTCACTTCTTTGCACATTCTCTCATGTCCATTCCAATAGTTTCACCCATCCTCCTCTAGGAATTTGCCAACATGTGTAAATCCTTTTATTGATGCTATGATTATTATTTCTTATATTGAGATCATGATTCTTATGGGGATAGGTTAATTGGATAATCCAAATTGCCACTAGGAGTGAATGTGAGTGTGAATGGTTGTCTGTCCCTATGTGTTAGCCCTGCGACAGACTGGCGACCCATCCAGGGTGTACCCCGCCTTTCGCCCTATGACAGCTGGGATAGGCTCCAGTGCCCCCCGCGACCCTGAAAAGGATAAGCGGAAGCGAATGGATGGATGGATGGATGGATGGATGGATGGATTCTTATTCTCTCACTGAAAATTCAACAACTGCAGCGAATAGTTATGAGTTGCATTGATGAGACTTGTAGACACATTTCTATGGAGATGCACCGTAAGTTACAATGTAAGGTCTCAGAGGGATTTGCCATTACGGTGCAGCTGTGGTGTAGATTTCCCAGTGAAATATAAATCCACAGTAATACCATGTTTCTTGTAGCTAGGGTGTGAAATCTATTATTATTAACTGGCCAGGAGCCCTTAACCCTCTGTAGCCTTTGTATTCTCTCACCAAGACTAGGAATTTCAGTGCATGGGCTGGCTCTTTCCCTTGGCTCTCAGTGGGCCAAAGCAGAAAGGTGCCTATTAAAATTAATGGTTCAGTGCAGGATACTTAACAGTGCAACACTAGAGCTCATTTAACAAGGAACTGGTAATGACCACTACAGTGAGCTAGCTGTTGCCATTACACCTCCCTGACACTTTGACAGCTGGGATTAAATATTAAGCAGCTATGTTTCCTTGTGACCAACATCCATCTACACAGAAATAGGACCACTTCACAGTGTCAGTCCCCTCTGGACTATTGAGCAGTATAACTCTCTATGTATCACAGTAATAACACAAGCAGAGAACTTATACATGAGACCTTTAACTGCTGGATGAGAAGAGGAAGGGAGTTGGTACTCACCTTCTTCAGGCGTCCACTCTTGGTACCCACAAAAGCTACACAGTAGCCATTGTAGACATAAGAGGTCACAGAAGTCATACGGTCCCGAGTCTCAGTGTAGAGAGTGTGGCCAGTCACTAGTTGAGAGCCGCCAAGTGGCTGGTTGATGTCCAGACCACAGAAGGAGTCATCAATGGGCACGGGCTAAAGACAGAAGAAAAAAAGGTTATGAATTACAAATTAATAACAAGAATGTTTAAAAAATGGTGATCATGATTATCAGGGTAATATGTGACATTAAGCAAAGAATTCCTTAAAATTAAACATACTGTAAGTGCCTTGAGGCAACTATTGTTGTGATTTGGCCCTATATAAATAAAATGTAATTAAAGTGAATTGAATTGTAGGAATAGGAAGTGAAAAAAAATACACCAGAGAAAGACAGACTTACAGGATGAGGCAACAGCAGTAAAGAGAGGCTGAGATACAGAGCATTATAAAACAAGACAGCTCAGTAAGGACCAAAGATGAAGGTGACAGACTGAAACACGAGGGTGATGGCCAAAGTTGTGGAAATAGTGGCAGTGTTAGAGAGTGTTTGAGATGGGCAGATGAGAGAGGTGAGCCTGAGGGAAAGAGGAAGGTCAGAGTGAGGAGGAATTGCTCACGTGAGTCTCTTAGCCAGACAAACGTTTTTCTTTCGGGCACACCAGAAAGAATATGTATCAGCTCCACCCGACTGAGCTCCACCTTGCTCTCACTGTGGCTCATTACCCTGGCCTATCACAACATCACAGCAGAAATACACATATTGCACGATAACAGTGGGCATTAGCGAGCACAATGCGTGATAACTATGCAACATAGAAATGTGCATGTAACCAAAGAAGCACTAATAACATTTACTTATTCACTAGAAAACAACTGCTATAGTGAATTCTCAGTGAATTTAAATTCAGCTCTTAAGGAAAATTTGGGCCTTAAGACAGCTGCTTAGAATGAAAACTTCTTGTTCTTTCAAGATATGAAAATACAGGCAATGAGGAGGAGGTGAATAAGAAGTAAGACAGTGATCTGTCTGGTGTTGAATCAGGTCAGCTGACAGTCACCAAGTATCATTGGCCTCAATGTGCCATGCAGGCTAAAGTGAAATGGCCAGGCAAGCATTACATGTGTATATCCCATAGTCCCTTGCTCACAAACTCTATCTTATTCAAATTCTAAATATATATATCCCCTTTTTACAGCCCCTACTCATTAGTTTTCTTACTCTCACATTTCTCATCCGTCTCCTTTCTATCCCTGCTTCTGTCTTTTTCACTGTCAGAATGGTCTAAGCAGACTGTGTTGAGAATGTGTGGAAGGCAGCTCTGTCTCTCACACAGTGGCTGTACAACCTTTCTACATATATTTTCATGAACAGAGCAATAACGCTGAAGGGGAATAATCGCCTCCGCTTGTATCCTCACGCCCCTCACTTTGTGGCATTTCCTTTTATTCCCTTTGCCCAAAATAGCACAGAGTGCTATGGAGTACTACTGCGGTATTTAAAAAGAAAAAAAACAATCTGGTGAGTTAACATTTTCATGTCTCATGTGGTGATAACATCAAATGTACTGTATGCAATTGTTCTAGGCTTCTCTTAAACACAAGTTGATGACACAGACGGTATGAATCAGATGGGAAAGCTAGCAGCTATCTTGAGGAACAGCCGTGAGTTCCAGACATCGGCTTATCAATATATACTCCCTGAAAATCATGCAGCTATTCCACATATGGTCTGTTGGGCTCCTAACCATTTGGTTCTGATTATATCTAGATTGTTCAGATGATGTATGCTTAGTAGACTTGGCAGACAGCTCAAATCCCCCTGGAGTCCATGTGGTTGAGCTTTCTTGTTCACCTTCTTGCAGATTTTTTTGTTTCATTGTGTTTTTACTGCTGACTTACAATAAATCTCACGAGTAGTGCAGAAATGTAGTTTTCTATACCACTGTTTCAAGAGACAAATTATATGAGACCTAAATTAAACATATGCGATTAATCCTTATTGAACATCTCACAACATGAAATCATATTAATTTTCTGCTGAGAAAATAGCTGCTACCCTGTTTAGATGTGACAGGATATGTGCTCTCAGAGATTTTTCCTCTCAGAGTATATCAAATTTATCAACTCCAGTCCCACTTCGCTTTCACAAGTGGTTAATTAGTTCTAAGGGCATGAGCAAAAAAAGCAAGACTGGAGGATAGTGTGACACATGGACACACAAACACACACACAGTGTGATACAGAAAGAATCCCATCATGGCTCTACTCCATGGGATTGACTACAGAGATGGTGTGAATCTCCAGATGGCAGAAGGCTGGATGGCTGGGTGATAAATCTTTGATTGGCTGCTGTATCTGAATCCCCTGGCTCAGCCTCAGTTCCATTCCCAGCCTCAGCCTTGGCCTGCATGTAACTGAACACAGTAAAATGTCTGCAAGAATGAGAGCTGGGGGTATAATTAAAGTTCTCTGCTTTGAGCTCGCTGGCTACCTGCTGTTTACAACAGACCAGACGAGAGGTACTGAAGCTGCATGTGTAATTTACTCAGAAACCAAGAAAGGTACAGTTAACAGTTAGCTAAAATACACTTGGGTTGGTCTAACCTTGAAGAACCTCACATTGTGATGGATGTCAAACACTAAAAAATACCACACAGAGTCACATAGGAACATACTTAAGAAAAAAAAGAAAGAAAGATGTGAAGCATACAGTATGTGTACTTGAAAGTAGTCACACTACTTAAGTTGAGGATTTAACATCAAGCACACAATGTCAGCATGTTTTGACATATCTGGGTGTTAAATGTATTTGGGACAGGTTATATGAGTTCCACATGCACTGACATCTGTCTTTATAATCCACATTGTACTATGGATTTAGTAGCCAGTCTTGGTCTTAAGGACTGCGTTTTATATATGTGACTGCGGCTAAATATACAATGCTTGGTGCAGTGTAATGCATTACTGGAAATAAATGCCTAAAGAATGAAGGGGGGGGTGCAGCTTTGCAGATAAAAACTAGCAACTATAAACATGCACATACATGATTGGGCAATCTTCTGGGAAACTAGAAAAATATTCCAAATGGAGCTCCAACAGTTTAAAAGGCTCCCAGTGTCATCAGTTTATACCACTATTTCCCCTTCTTCTGCCAACTCTGCATCTTACAACATCTTATTCCGCCTTCTCAGCAGAGCTAATAAAGTCCAACAGCTAGCTTGAGATAATGTTTCCCTCCTCCTGACAATCACCTCTGACATTGTGCTAATGGGGAATTTACTGATTTTAATAGCAGTGGTCAACTGAGTCCCCCGGGGGGGTTAGCAACAAAAGAAGCTGATCAGTGTGGTTCTCATCATAGTGAAGGATAGGGATATCATTAAACCCCACACTTCACATACTGCTTGTACACCCAGTATTAAAAGTGTCTCCTGTGCACACACAGATATACAGCACACATGCACACTTAGCCAGTCATTAATTCTTAATATTCTTAAATTCCTATTTGCAATTAAAGAATGAAAGCACAGAGGACTGTGGCCTCCTGGGAACGAGCGAAACCTTAATTGTACGTGACAACATGTAACGGATACATGGCCTTGTATTATAGCATAATTGGGGATTTCAGAAGGAATAGTCTGCTGTGTGATCTACATTATGCCAACATCAGAAGCAGAGTAACTTGAGCGACACCCCCCACCACACACACACACTTTCTTTTTCTAGAAGGGGAGTGTGTTTACTTGTGTTGTGCTCGAGGAGAATGTTATCACTTTGATGGTTGCCAAGAAAAATAAATCCTCTCTAATTTATGAATATCTCTTATTGAAATGTACTTGAAAGTGGATATTTTCTGATATCAAAGCTACAAAACAATTTGAAATAATTGAGTGCAGTAGGAGAGTCATTTGTAAAATAGTATGCAATACTAGGCATTCAAAAGCATTTCTGGGTGATTGCCTTTAAAAAAATATATAAATAAATAAACCAGCATACGCTTGCACAACTTGCTGTGTTTTGCTGGTTCACTGAGAGGACTTAGTAATTCCCTTCACTGTTTACCAGCATATTTCAGAAAGAATCTAAATGTAGAAGTTGCTCAATTTATAAAAATTTCAGACCTTATTATATAAATGAATAGCTCTTTTTTGGTTTTCAGCTACTTGAAGCTCAAAGAATTTAAAAGGAAAAAAAAAAGTATAAATTGATTCGTCTAAACACGAATGTGCAAAACAGAAATGTACAAGTAATTATTCGCCAATTTATCAGTGTCCTTATATTATTTCCTATACTATCCCAATAATATTTCCCAATGACAAGCGTTTCAAGTTTTTCAAATCCTCTTTCACATTGTTACCATATGGAAGAGGGTTATTTCAATTGTTCTCCCTTTCACACTCTGGATGATCTGGAGATCTGTGGATGGGTGCATGTAAAGCATGAAGTGTTTGTCATCCATTTAGTATAACTCACCGCTTTGGTGCACTGCACATCCTTCCCAAGCAGCCAATTAAGTTCCAGGTTTCCTTCTCCCTGGTAGCAGGACTGCAGGCGCTCCTTAATTCGTGCATTGATGTCACGAATGGTGAAGACGCAGAGCGCTGAGTCATCTGGTGGGCGATGGAACTGCTTCTGGCCCTTAGAGAAGATGGTGAAGAGCACATCATCGTGGGCACTGATATTGAGTGATGCAGCGAGAACACGTCCTGGCTTGCCAAGGTAGGCAGCCTGCAGTAGCCGGTACTCAACACCGCTCTTCACACAGCCAATAGGCAGGGAAACATAGGAGTGGAACTTGGGGTCATCTTTGCAGAGGCGAACAATGCGAGAAGTGTAGAACAGGTCACTGCCGGATCCGCTTGACGACATGCTGTTTTCTGGTGTCTCGGGCTGAACAGTCAGGAAGTAAACAAAGCTGCCGCTTGCAAAGCCGTAAACATAGTAGATGTCAAAGTGAGAGACCAGTGCCAGTGTGTCTGATGGTATCTTTATGAGGGAGGACACAAAATCTGTGTGCAATTCATAGTCAAGCATAGCAGAGGATTCTGGGTCACGGGGCAACTTTCGACTGGAGATTGTAGGAAAGTAGTCCTGTTTGCCATCTACCGCCGTGCCAATAAACAGGGTCCCATCCTGGCCCTGCGAAGGCACAATGACCCCATACATAGTCCCAGTCTGGTTTACACTAGAGAGGTAGTGTTCTTTCTTGTGGGAAGGCTCCACTAAGATAAAGAGGTCATCCAATCTGAGGAGTTTACAAACTCCCTGGTACAGGCTGCCACAGGCCAGCAACCGGTTTTGGGAATAATCAATTAAGAGAAGCTTGTTGACATTGTTGGTTGAGACAAGGGGCTCAGAACAAGGCTGGACAATCAGAGGAGGGTAGCACGCCTTGTTGTCATCCTCTGGGCCTGTGTCATGGGAGACTAGAAGAGTCAGGTTGCCTGAGAGCTTGTACACACGGTTGACTGCTCCAATATACAAAGCGCCTGTGGTTTGGTGAACTGTCAGGTGGTTGAATACCCAGTCCCGACGTTCAGGGTGGAAACTAGTAAAAGTCTGCCCATTGGATAAAGCAGGTATTACTATGAGCCAGAAGCCTAGTAGAGCAGCCATTGGTCCCACTTTAGGGTTAAGTGATAAAGTTCTGCGAAATGCTTGCTGGCCCTCCATGTTTAACAGGCCTGGAAGGAAATCGCTAAGGGAGTTGAGAGAATGGATGTAATGAATACGTGGAGGAGACCTTTGCCTTTGTGTTGCTGAAGGCTATCTTGCAGGTCAAGCTTCACAAGGTTTTTCACATGTTTCTGTAAAAGAAAACAAGAAACAAAGAGAAAAGTTGTAAATTGTCACAGCTGAGTTACATGTCACACGAAGAAGATGCATTTAAGAGTGTTTCAAAGTGAAAAGGAATAAGAGGCTCAAATTTAATAAAGCAATGAGCTGTGGAGAATAGACAATTGGTGGAAACCATTATGGTGCACATTCCAAAGGACAGGGCAGGTTACAGCAACGGAAATTAGCCTGACCTGACTCATGCTAGCGCTGCTGCTGTCACCACACACTGAGTAAGAGGTTTCCAAGAACAGAAAAAAGGCCAAAACAGGCATTGCTCGCTAAAAGCAAGGTCACTGTGTTGTGAGACTGACTGTCTTTTTCTTCCAAAACAACGTGACACTTCAGTGAAGCTAACCTTTTACACATGTATTATATTCACTTATTTTATTAGAAATGGTTTAGAATATTGTCATAATTAGCATCTGTATTTCTGAGTTATTGTCCATAACCCTTTATGAGGATTTTAGTAGCTGAAACTTTGCCCAGGGCAGATCTAGGCAGTTTATCTTTAAATCAAAGTGAATAATTGTGTCCAGTTTGGACAAAATTCCAAATACCTTTCCAAAGATATTCCATTCACAAATGGGATGGGCATAACATCACAGTGGCCTTGACTACTGACCACCAAGATCTAATCAGTTCATTCCTGAGTGCAAGTGAATATTTGGGGCAGATTTAAGGAATATTTCATTCAGAAAATACATTAATCTGTAGCGACCTAATGTTTGATCTTTGACCATCAACGTCTAATGACGCCATCTCGATGATAGGGCTTACCTACAAAGGAAAACCTAAAACACATCTTCAGTATTAGAGATCATGCCATACCAGAAACATTAGCACACAGCTTAACGTTGTGTGCTTCGTTATCCTTAAAACATCATTCTCTTCTTTTTATTATTATACTGACCCCATCCTCACGATTTCTTTAAACACATCCCCTATCAGTTGCCCATTTTGATATACTATATTAGTCAAAATGTATCACGCTACAATTAATGCAACCATGCTCTGCCTGGGCTGTAAAGATCTCTCTCCATGTGCTTTAAAACCAAGCAGTCTGTCCCCAGGAGTTAATTATCTCATCCATTGGAAAAGACGGCCTGGATCTCATTACTGGAACAAACTGAGAACAAATTGGAAGCCACTTGCACACACCCCTACTCTTGCTCTTTAAGGGGCTCATTTTTATAGACTCTGAATCTATTAATTATTCTTTTATACAATTTATTTATTTATTCATTGTTTATAAATCAAGTTCCTCTAATACTGGTGTGCTCAGATCACAACTGATTAATTTAAAGGTGATTTTTGTGCTGCCTATAATTAATCCCTCCACTGTAATAGATATATACAAAACATCCTCATGCAAAGATTAACTAATAGAACATCTGATGTATGTATGAGTGTGTCTCATTCCCCAAGTATTATCGGTGTACTCTATCAGAACCAAGTAGTGTGAGGGGCTAACAAGTGGAGAGAATGGCAGTGCATCCTAAAATCAAGTACGATTAGGCGTAGCGATCCAACAAGGGTAATTACTATGGCGCTGGAGGTGGTAAGCTGGGGAGTGACATGGGGACGCCGGGGGCTTGAATGTGTCAGAGACGGCCCTACGTCGTTTGTCACGCTCCAGATTTGCATTTCCAGCAGCGAGGGCACAGAGAATCAAGGGTGAAAAGATGTGGCCTGAATAATCAGTAACTGCACCTTGAATTAACAAGCAACTGAAAAGGGGAGGGAACATTGTATGGGAAGATACTGAATAGCCAGCTTACATTGTGACGTGTTCAAGGCAGGTTTGATTTGCAGCAGTAATTTAGGGGTCCCTTTGAGCCGTGTCAGCCCTTTCATAGACCTCAATCCAAATCCGTTAATGGCCATCTTAGGGTCCCTCCCTACTCCTTGTGATCGAGTATACTACACAGCACCATCTTAAATATAACCCTAAGGAAGCATATTGATCTATGTGTCCAGAAACACAGGTCCTAAAGCCCAGTCAACCTGTTCTTGGTGTGTGTGCACAGGCAGAGGCGTGGGAGATGCGCTGTCCCAAAAGCACTTTATTAGCATGGTCATAAAAGTGCCAGTGACTCTAAAAAACAGCAAGGGTCAGACCCCCACCTTCACTTTCAGTTGCCTGCATGCTGCCATGCTCCTTTGTTTGAGTTTGTACATGGTAGATTTGCAAAGTGGATCCCTTTGGTGGCATAATCAGTTTCCTGCTGAGCTAGCTTTTCGCTCAAGCCCCAAAGCCTTTTGCCCTTTAGATCTTACGCTCCACCTCCACGCTTTAATCGTATGTATATACAATGTTTTAAGGCCATCCATCTTTTCTCCTTCTACTTTTTATTTTTCCTACGTTTCCTCAGTTGTCAGGAGTAAAATTATGCATCAGTCTCTTATGTTGTGGCAACAGCTGCCCATGCAAAGAAAAAGAGTGACTGAATGGTGTAAATAAAAACCTCCACAAAAAGGTTATCCCCTCATATTGCTTTCAATAACACAGGGAATGAAGTCTTTGTTCAAGCTGATTGCATGACCACCTCTTTGTTGCACTTGACATAGCACTCCACAGTAGTATGCAGCTGAAGACTTTAAAAGAATACGAACAAAACTCGATCCCCCAGCGTGCTCTTTAGTTCAAAGCCATATCTTTCTTTTGTTTGTGAGAAGTCAGAATTAAGTAAAAGAAAATTAACATATAAATGCAACCAGAAATTATTCATACTTAAACATAGTTAACTAGTGACCTGGAAAAAGAAGAGGGCATGACTATGTTGACATTGAATTACAGGTAAACTAGAATATAGGCACATTTTCAGCTAGTAGTTCTGAATAAAAATTCAGACTTTCACTACATGAGATTTTTGCCATTAATGCTGAGGCACGGATGACAATCGACTTTTTATTTGTCTTTTAAACATAGGGTGAGCGGATGAACCAAAAAAGTCTTGTTCCTGAAATAAATTCAGTGTGCAGATGTTTCACAATTGTAGCCGTGGCACAGAAAGAATGATAGACTGCCATGATGACAAAACTGTCAGCGTCAAATAAGAATATAAAATGGAAAAAAATTATATAACAAAACAAAATTCTTTATGGTCATTCTCAGTAGATTTCCATTTTAAGACTCACACTCATATGACAGTCTCTTTGGCAGACGTAGAAGGCAAAGAAAGAAAATCTTCATGTCAAGAGAGACGGAAGAGAACTCACGTTCCCGCACAAACGCAAGCTGTGATCATGGCTTGGAGAAAAGACAGTTTTTGCAAAACTTCCCATTCATAATGAATAGTCAGGCACACAAAACACTGTGTTGGCACACTCAGCCAGGCTGCTTCAGAGTGCTTGTTAAACAAACTGGTCCCACTGGCTGCATGTGCACTGTCACTGTGACTGGTTGTGGGTCTCTTGCTGAAATGCTGGTGATTTCCCTAGCCACTGGGCATGATGCTGTGACAATGCCAACTGTGGCCAAAAGAGCTGGATTGTAGCACTTTAAAAAGATGCAAAAGAGCGACATTAGGTACAGGACAAGGATAAAGGAGTGGCGAAATGCAAAACGAGAGCTAAGTAAACCCTCAATGATGGTTGGGAAGAAACAGCCTGAGGGTAGTCCAGCAACTAGCAAAATGGCACAGGAGAGAAGGAATTTGTCTTTGAAGCAGGAGCAGCCCTAAAGCTCCATCACCCTCAAATAGGCAGCAGGTCTTCTGCTTTTGTGCTTTCCCCCAGTTTATTCTCTCCACATCCTAAGCTTCTTAACACTCTAGCCAAATTTGCTTCATCTGTTAAATTCATATTTACAGCAATTGTACTGCAGAAGATAAAGAATGTAAACCAAATCCATTTATGGTGCTGAATCCATTGTTGTTGAATTAAAAAAAAAAAAAAAGGAAATGGGAGATTGTAATTTCATGCCTTGGATTAATGTGTTATTCCCTCAATGATTAATGTAAAGCATGAAATTTGAAAGCTTAAGTGAAAGTGATATGCTTCGAATCAAAGAGACAATTTGGAACAAACCTTCCTCAACTTTCTAGTTAGGAAAAGTACAGTTAAGGGTTTAAAAATATGTTGGATTTTTTTTATTCATTTCCTGGTAAACTTTTCAGTGGATGTGGCAATTTGGACAGTAAAAATAAAAAGTTTTATATTCCCCAAAGGGAGATCTCCTTCTATAGGAACCGATAAAAAGTATTAGCAGTAGAGGTTTGTCTATTAGTCTTCTCTCTTTTCTGCTATCAGGAAAAGAAATGAGAGGCCTCGTTAGTATCTTATGTTGTTGAGCTGGAGTTATATTCATACATTCTTCTGTGACAATAGGAAATGAATTTCTCTGTTCCAGTGCCATTACGATCTGTCAGCTTCCAGGAAAACTATTCTCCAGTCATCCATCCTTCCAGCCACTGCAAGGAAACATAGCATTTTCTCCTGCTACGACCCAATAGCAACAGAAAGGGAAAACACCCTCAGAAACCACAAGCCCTCCAGTAACTGTCATTTAATTCTGTCTGGTTTCCTGTGCTGTGATGTTGGACGTGGTTGGTTATTCCCAATATTTTCTTGTGTAACGATTCAAAATTCCACCATAAAGATAAACCCTAATAACCAGGAGGAAATTACTGTCATTAAAGCCTTCCTCATAACATAAAAAATAGTTCAGAGCCGCTAAATTAAAACCATCACTGTGTAAATGTTTTAATTTGACCTTTTTATAAGCCATTTAGTTGTTGTTTGTCTTTTGACATGATATGTGTGAGGCTCTGAGCTATGGCTGAAAGAGCTGCAATTTAGCGATGCATAGTAAATTAATGCACAGTTGCTCACAATTAAGCATGAGCTCTCTGGGCACTCTGACAGAGCACTTTGCATCCAGTATTTAATAGCACTATCTTTGTTAGTGACCCATATCAGTGCACTTGCTCATGAGCATCTGAGTTTAGAGGTGTACAGAGAGGCCTTGAACTGCTTGTCAATGAGCTGCATTTGTTGAAAGCAGTCACAGTCGTGCCCCAGCTTTAGCATTATTTTAATGAAAACACATAAAAATGATTAGAACAACCCACCACAAACTTACATAAAAACATTTTTCATCAGGTATAGTCAAGACTTAGCATAGGCGCTTATTCCCCAGTGCAAACAAGGGCATGTGTACCTAATCCTTCCCTTTAACCCTGTCTCTACACAGTTCCACTCCCACTTCACAAACTTAACACACTGGTATTGCAGCTAAAACCAGTAACATTTACTGAAGAGATTACAGTGTCACTGCTACTCTAATTATATTTTTCCGCTCCCACAGCCGCTACATTCTCCTAACACACAGGCATGCACACATTTAAACTTGTACTTTCATGCAAGCTTAGACACGTACGTATCCACAGCTACAATGAAAGATACACAAATACATAGTGGCAGCTTCAATGTAAATGAATTACTCCTTTTCCCTCTCAATTCTGCTCTGACTGACAAAACTAACAAAGCTCTACATGCTTTTGTTCATTTGAAGGATGAATCCTGTGGCATGATCTTCTCAATCAATCCCAGCATAGTCATATGTGGTGTACGTCTCATCATTGCTGTCTGTCATCCGATGAGAGCAGATTTCTATTAGGAGGCATTTCCATAAATCTAAATTGTAAAGGGCCTTAGTGAGAGCAGAGCAAATCCTCAGTGGGCAAAGAAAACAAACAAAGCAGGATGTCAGGGGAGACCACAGGATCAGATATCTACCTCAGCTCATACACAGATTGAAATTGAATCAGGCTTTTTTTGATTGACATCATACACATTTTATCAAATCGAAGGACCTTAACTACTTTTGACGCACGTGGTGGATGCTGCGCTGTCCTCGCACTTTGAAAGTCTGTATAATAGTATAATGGAAGCTAGATGTGGAGAGATCCATTTAAGTTAAAGTAGATGGGGTGTGTTTCAGTGGTTTGCGTATCTGAAATTGAATCACTTTCCTATGAATTACTGAAGAAAGGAAATTTGCAAACACACAGCTCACAATATTTTGAACACCTGTAAAAACAGTAGCATTTTGTCCTTTCAAGAGGTTATCGTGAACTGAGCAGAGAAAGAAGCATTTGAATAAAATCAATTCATCTGATCTCTTACATGACATTATGAATTTAGGCAGTTCAACTCGTAACTACCAATAGCTCTTCTCATATCTAAGGCTACTTCATAGTGGCCAAATCTCAATGCAAATTTAAGAGTCGGTGAAGCAGACAAATGAACTTGGCAAAATGTAGGACTTGGCTGGTGCGCCAGGTAGCAGGTGCAAAGGACAGCTAAAGGGGTATTGGTCTGAACGAGTGGGCAATTGCGCGTCTTGTGAGTAGAAATGAAATGCATGAAAGGCTCAGTTCGTCTTGCCTTGGTGAAATCAGATTGCATAAACTCTGTGCTGTAGCACCGAACATAAGAGAGGTAAAGGCAGCCGAACCAAAAAAGATACAGATGACATTAAACCAAGCAATACCACACTCCAGCGCAAACTGCGTGTGTGGATGCAAGCAGCTGCATCATCATAGCATGTGTCTGTGTACTGGTTTGCATTGATTTACTTAAAAAAAAAAAAAAAAAAAAATCAGCAGACTTTCCCCGCAGAGGCGTTATCTGCCTGTAGCTGCAGTCTGCTAAACAAAGCATGGACTCTGACCTTTGGTGTGCAGCTGCCAAGTCAGAATAAGGCACCGATGGACTGAACCTTCTGTCAAAAAAATATCATGCCAAATCCACAGTGAAACACCAGCAAACTGATCTGCAAGTGGGGAGAAATGTGTGAATTTAAGTACTTCTTCCATACATGTTCCACATGTGTGTGAAACACTGCAGGAAGACCTTCCATATAATGTGTAGTAATATGAATTTTCTCCATCCACAGCTTCATCATTTGTTCAACTGGGATCATAGTCCTAAGGCATGGCTCAGTGGTCAAGGTGACTAATGCTGAAAGGGTCTAAGAAAGAAGGAGACAGAGGGAAATCGAAACCCAAAAGAGGGATAGAATCAATGATGGTGTATGAAAAAGAGAAAGAATGTCAAGTACTGCTGCTAGTTGACAAGGCTGTTAGAGACTACGGCAGCCATAACTCTAGAAGTTGGCATGGTCTCTCCATTATCTGGAGAACATTGGCACAACATGGCTGGCACACTCAGGCTACAGGAAGATCAATCAAAAAGTGAAAGGAATGAGGAGGTCAAAGATGAGTGAAATCTACACAGGACTATTCTTTGGTCTAAATGTATAATAGATCTACTCATTACATGACGAGACCTGTTATTTCATTCAGGAAATGCAGAGGGGGAGAAGGAATGGTTATACAAGAGATTTTGGAGGAGAGGAAAAAATGATGTGCATCCTGTCAGTCAAAGTAATCCCTTCATTTTCTACTGCTACCGTTTCATCTAAGGACTGTATGATATAGCCTAGAGCTCTGTAATCACACGCTGGTTGAAAGGATGAGGCTACTCTGGGTTGGCTAACAACCAGGCACTATAAACTCAGCAGGAAACGCACTTTTCTGTTGAACTGCTCTACAAACATGGTCACTATGGATCCCTGCATGGTTTACAGAGGATAGGCTATAGATAAGGTAGTATGTGGGTTTAATTTTGATTATAGCGACAAGTATTGCCCAACAACCAGGGCTGTGGTGTAACTTAGAACAGTGAGAATGTGATCTGTGATGTAAGAGAAATTTATACTGCTGTGCCAGATATAGCTCTATCAATGCTAAAAATCAATAATATCCCAGTGCAATTAAAATAACAGTTGAGCATGTGACCTCAGTTTCTGTGAATGCTCTGAATGCCAGAAGAGTTGGCTGGCAGGATGCACAGTACCGGCATTGAAGGACAAAAAGGGGGGGGGGGGGGAACTAACTACATTATGCAAAAAAAATCATATAAACACCCATCGCTCTTCCATGAACTTTATGAGTCATTTTTTTTTGTCTGATAATAAACACAAGAGTCACTCAGTTGCTCATTTCCGCAGTGTGTACATGCTGCGTTTATACGAGTTGTTGTTCTGTCTGTGTCAGTGCGCATGCGGCTGATTTAATTCCTTGTGCTTATCCAGGACAGCAGACAGCTTTCTTTGGGACTATTCTGTTTACAGCTAGCCACACTCCTCCATGGAAATTTTAACAAACACAGCAAGACTGTATAAACAAATGCTTCTTCTTACAAAAGTGAAATGTTTTTTGCTGTCACACTGAAAGCATGAACCTACAGCTGTCACACTGGGTCTATGATTTTTTTTTCCTTCCATTCTAAGCTTCAGCACAGATCTCAGTTCTCTCAAACCCCAACTCTTAAAAGGGTCAGCCGCAGTTCTGTACAAACACGCTGGACTGTCTTATCGCAAACGTAAGGCTGCTACCTTGCAATGGCAGCACTTGTGAGAAGTTAAACCGCCTAACCCTAATGACCCACTCTTCTTTCCTGCCACAGTGAGTGCAGAAGTATAACAGTCATGCTTTGTCCTCACAAAGTCCAATCCTTTTTGCAATAAAACCTGAATAAACACTGAAGTTTGACCAAAGGCAAACAGTGTCTCTGTTTACAGTGGCAAAGATAATGAGACTTTAAAACCTGTGACCTTAATATGGAAACATATGAAAAAACCTATAAACATATGTAACTCATTTTTTGTCTGGTAATCTAATTAACATTTGACCAGTAAAGTATCAAAGCAAACTTAAGTTAATGTTGTGGTATTTTTTGTGAACCCCTACAGGATGAAAAGAAACTTTTACCCATTGTATTCACAATCGGCTTTGACCACAAGCATAATGTTGTGTGCCTCTCGAATACACACTACTGTCTAAGGACCATTAAAGCCTATTTTCGAGAGCTCTTTGCTTGGACACATAAAACAGATGCATTATCACACAGCTGAGCAGGGTTCAACCTCTCTCCTGTTCTCTCAGTCTGTTTCTCTCTCTACCTCAGCCTGGTCAAGGCCCTTCTAATTTCATCAGGGGTGATAAAACACCACAAAATCAGTCTGTGGTTAGTTACTTAGCCCAATCTCCCTTTGGACGAGAGGCAATAACAGCATGTGGTGAGGAAATTGGGTGCTTATTCACACAGAAGGATACATGCCGAGCAAGCAGAATGGCCTGGTTACTGTCAAGACTGTGCACAACAGACCACAAACAAAAACAAAGGTAGTGACTGTCTGTCTGTACACTGAAAATAATCATCAGGTATAAAGCGAGCAGAAAGGAGATGAATTGGACCCAAATGTGCCACAGTTCCCACATCAAAACTGCAACCACCTGCAAACTTTGCTCCACTAGGAGATCTTTACTTTTAAATCAATTAAGAAATGCTTAATTTCAAAGGCTGATTTGAAAGCTTTCCAAACATTTCTCAAATGGGTAAAGTACAAAGCAAAGCAAAGTTACACTGCTACTACAGACCACAGCTCGCAGGAAAGCTTACACTACATTTGTATGCAAGTCCAACTAGGGTTTGCAATGAATATGAATAATAAAGCAGTAGTGAGTGCTGCAGTAAGCATTAACTCAGTCTTGCGCATGGTGGGCGTATAACAATCCACCTGATCGTCCTCAGGGGTGCAGCAGCTGCTGCCAGGCTATGCCAGGACAGGACTGAATATGATGGGACAGAGCACAGAGAGCAAGCCAGATGACTGACTGAGTGAATTGCTGGATCAGTGCTGAAGCACACACGCATGCCTTCCGGCCTGTTCCATGTGAGCCCCGTACAGGATGCAGTTCTGGCTGGGATACGGTGGAAAATCAGCACTTGCTGGTTTCCTGTCAGATAGTGTCCTGAGAATCTAGCAGGCATATCACCAAGGCAAACACTTTTCTAATAAACACACACAGAACAAAGATTGTTATAAACTTTGCTAAACATATGAGATGTTTATTTAGAAAAACTCTAGTACACAAATAAAACATGATACAGCTGAAGTACAAGCAAATCTGATAAGAATGCTGCCTGCACAACAGTCCGCGTTGACTAACGATACTGGCTGATCACAGATGTATAATCTAACAGATATAAGCCAAAACACTTTTTTAGTAGAGCATACTGCAGATTTGTGCTGCAGTTTAGAAATGGTGAAAATATTGGTTTCTGGCATCTGCTGCTATTTGTCTTGTTAACTGCTATTGGCAATATTAACTAGTGGCTGTATGTTCCATTGATTCTGTAGTCCTTACATCTGTGATGCAGATACATAAACTTAGATTATTAATATTCTGCTCATTCAGCCCACTTTCATGGTGTCTGTCAAAACTGATGGCGAAACGTCCTTACACACAAGATGCCACTTACTGTATGTGATAACCTTGTCTGTCTACTTTGATGGACAAGGTATCACATACCTGATACTGAGGGGTCACTTCCAACTTGTCATTTGTCAACAAGAAGGGTTAGTTTCGAAGGAGTGTGTTTGAACCGGTACCATGAATGTTTCCTAATCCTAATGTTAGTAAGGTTTTCTTTTAAAAAGCAAGGCAAGGGAGAAAAAAAAATAGTGCAAAACAAAACGGACCAAATGTGAAATGAACCAGGGTCTCTTGAAAATATCCTGCCCCACCCATGCCAACCTCCTTATGAGGACTTTGCTTTAATATGGAAATGTTATCCTTTAAGTGTCTCATACAGCCACAGCTGAAGCATACGAGTGGAGCTAAAAGACAATTTCCATATACTGGAGAGATAAAGGAAGAGTCCTACAAGCTGCGTTACACAGAGTGTTGGGATGTAAAAAGCTCCATTTACTCATGTGTTGACTGGCTGAAGCACTTTCAAACAATTATATTTTCTTTCAATAATTATTTTTTGTTTCGCTGCCACAAAAAGACTAATTAACCATTTTCTTTCAAAAGTCATCAGGCTATTGACCAAGTTCTTATTTTGATCACTGAAAAGCATTTCATAATCTGTGTATTAGGCATATAGTACACATCTTCCAGGCCGCTTAGATCAATTTTTCCAAGCATCAGCATACGCACTGTGATGAAGTACAGGGATCAGTAAAGAGATCCAATACTCGCCATGTTGAAAGCGGCGCCACGGACACAAACGACCAGGGAATAGTAAAGATCTAGAGACTTCACTTGGCTAGCTTGCTTGTTGCTTGGTCCACTCTGCTGCTGCGTCAGCTCTGGGCTGGGTATTGTTCTTTTTGATGAACTACGGAAATGTAAACAGCCTAAATGTCAATATAATTGACTGATGTAACCACAATAACTACACACCAATATTATTTACAAGCAAAGCATGTGTGTGAAATGCCTATAATGTACACGATCTGTGACTACAGAGCTGCTCTGAGTGTGTCAGAGCTGTATGAAGAGCTACTATAGCCATTCTGGGAATAAGTGCTTCACACTCATTTTCACAGGCCAGAGACTCCCGAGTCTCTCTCCCTGCTCTTGCTGCAGATATAACATGTAGACAGGCAGGCCATCTGTATTCTTCAGGCAGACACCAGAGACCATATTTTATATGTGGCCACCCAGCCTTATATAACCGTCTGTCAGTAGTGTTCTTGTACGACATCTTGATATAGTCACCCAAAGAGCAAAGAGGTTTGGCTCTCTGGAAGGCATAGCGTAGAAGTAATCGCATATACTTGCATGTACATAAGTAGGTCTCAACGGGGTATTACAACAAACAAAAATACAAAATAAATAAATAAATAAATAAATCAGAGAACGAATTTCCCAAATCCAGCTGAAGTATTAACTAGACTGTAATTCTAACAACGCTTTGACTGCATGTAAAATGTTGGGCATGAGAAATACTTGGATAGAGGACTTATCTTGGAGTATTCTGCCTTTCCTTAGTCACCAAATCACTTTTACAAGCCCAGCCTCCCCCTTTCTCAAGCTAAATGTAGCGGTTGTATTCTGAGCATTAAAATTGATCAAAGACTAATCTCTGCTAGAACGATGATTAAAATTACCATCTGTCTCCTTGTTAAGGGCGTAAAGTAAGCAGGGACCGGATCCCAGATTGCAAGATGCAGAGACATAAAGACAGAAAGTCAAAAAAGAAAAGTGCAATAAACAGAGGAGAGTGTGAAAGGAAAGACCAAGAGAAACAAAGACACGACTCAAAAACAGACAGAGGAATAATAAATGAACATAAATCAAAGAAACGAGCTTTCCTAACTTGGTCACTATGACCAATGCCAAACCAAGACTCTGAATTCCTCTGTGGCAGCTTCTCCCTCAGTAACTCTTTCTTTAGGCCGCACACATAGATGATGAAGCTCAGGGAGAAATGCTGTGGCTTCACTACTTTAAATGTGATCATAGTCTGCAGGTTTAGTAGAGCAGTAAAATGAAGTTTCAACAAGTAGGCCAGCTCGGTGCATTCAACAGATAAATCTCACTGAACTCTTTCAATGATTAGTGTGCTATTGCAGAATATATGATGAAACTAAAGCCCACAATGGAGTCACCATAAACACAGCAGTGGGCAAACAGAGTATTTCTCTCTATCACCAGATTCTGTCATTTCTTAGTTGGGGGATATGGGGAGGCAAAACACTGGATCGAGTACTTAGCAGCCACCCTTTTTAGCCAAACAAAACAGCCCTGCTGGTGCTGCTTCCCATAAACTACATCAGCAGTAGAGAAAACATATAATCATACTCCAGCAAAAAACTGCAATAACAGGAAAGAGAAAAACGATAAAAATCGACTATTTGCTACCCTCGAGAAAATGTAACCAAGGGGGGGGAAAAAGCCCCATTCAGCATTTCATCAGTAACATAAATAGGAGCAGCTGGGGCAGAATAACATGCTGAAGTGGGCTAATTAGGACACTTGGTGGTTGGTTCACTGCTGTTTCAGTCTGCCTAGGACCCACTAAGAAAGAGTGTGTTTTCCCATTAGTCTGGAGTATTACACTTCAACACACACCTACATCATCTACAAGGATGTAGATGCAGATCCGGTGAGATCACCAAAGCATGGTTAGTCAGCTGATCCCAGGTCTTCAGTTTTCCTTAACTAGCCCAGTGCAAATGTTCTCAGTGGGTTTGTTTTTTTTATACCTCTCTCTGGCAAATGGTGCCCTTCACTCCTACGAAAACAGCCTTGTCTTCCGGTTCCGTCACTCCCTTCCAGCTTCCTCTTCTCTTCCTGTCTGACTCGGTATCACAAGCAAAAATCCCAGACCTCCCTGTTTCTTCCTTTGTTTTATAAAAGAGGCTGGGAATGCTGCATTTCACTGGTACTGGGAACCCTTTGAGAATTAAGTGTGACCCTGTGACCTTGATGAGTCACGATCAAGGTGCTGACAAACAGGAGCAATACGCCAGTTTTTCAATTAAGAAGCTCTGATTCTGTGTTTATAGAGGTTGATCACATGCATCCAAGACACAAATCTAAAATCATGATCCGAGTCAGAAAATCTCAACAAGATGAAGTCTTAGTAACAGCATCAAGTGCAGAGCAAACTCATAAATGACATCTCACTGTTGGTTATGTTCAGTATAGCTGCATTTACATTCTGCAACCACTTTCTCTTCCTGGGAAACACCCTTTATTGTCAAACATTACAAGCAGATGCATTATGTTTGAAGCACATTTTTTTAGCTTGTGTTTTAAAGGCTTTGCACTAAATTAACGTAACAATATCTCCTGCAGCGAAATTAGTCTGGCTAGTCTTCAGCCTGCAGTTTCATTCTGCTTCCTTTGCTTTCCCTTTTCTAACTGGTTGTTTCAAGTAATAGTATGCAAACACAGGTGGAGTTGTTTACATTGACACAGAGCTACTGTACATTTTCTGCACCACAGGGAGCCAAGCAAGCAGAGACACCCCATTTTAACTTTTTTTAGACTTTAAGCCATTGAAGCTACTAATGCTTTGTTGAACACAACCCCAAAACACTGTGCCTCAACAAAATAAACAAAGCAAAGGGGTCCTTTATCAGGCAAGTCCATGTCTGTGCACACTGCAGCGAAATAAGCGTGTCTGTGCACCCTGAAATGATGGAAAGTATACGTATGCACATTCTCACTCTATTCAACAGTAACATAATGCCCAGTAGCCCGTTCCTGTTTTCCATTTTGTAATTTTCCTTTTGGTTTGACGATGCAAAGCAGAATGCAGGCCATGGTCCCAAAACACAGGTGAATGCAAAAATGCGCTACGATTTCCCAGCCATATGCCAGTACCCTCTGGCATGCCTCCACCCACCTTTGCAGCTTCTCCCTTTCACAGGAAAGGAAGGTGAAGAGAAGAGGCAGACAGATGAGTGGAGAGTGGACACAGAGGATATGATACTGCATTATGTAAATCCCCAGAACAAATAAAACATGGACACTTTCAGTGTGTAGCTAAAAAATAAATTACTCTACTTCTGTTTAAAAAAAATAAAATGCTGAATAAGGACACTCTTTGGGGGACTTAAAGTCATGCAAAAGCAAATTATTTTTCATTCAACAGTATGTGCACAAAAATATGCCTGAAACATTGTGCATACTTTGTAAATAAATGCAAATCCACCTCACCTATTCACCCCTGTCAGGTTGAACATGTTTTCTGAGAAATGTGGGGGAGGACTTGCGGCAGCAAAGGCAACGCGGCTTGTGTAAAGTACTTAACAGTAAACATTGTACTTACACGCTCAGAGATGCCTTCTGCAGAGAGAAAAATATTTCTAATTCCCAGCTTTACTCTAGCTCTTACTGCAAGATGAATGAGGAAATAAAGATGTGTCTAGTAAAACTGGGCCTGTAGTGGCAATAACGTGTCAAATATCCTTTGAATGCACCTTCTGTGTGGATAATGTATTAACTTCTATAGCATAATTCCCTAACTGGAGCAGATTAAGACAAGAAAGGATGCTCATTCATTGCTTTCAAGTACAAACCTGCCCAGTCAATCCTCAGTTTTCTCACTCTCTCTGCTTACTCACCTCCCTTCTTCCACTTTGCCTCCCTTAGGCAGTAAGATGTTTCAGAGCAGTCATGTTTAATCAACATCTTCATGGACAACACAGGGATTTCAAACGGTCCACGGCAAAAGGTTTGGTTGTCACAATCTGAATAATTGTCTCATATCTTGTTTCATTCTCCTTAAACATTACATTCTTGCCCTGCACAAAAAAAAAAAAAGTAATGTATGCAAAATTACTGTTGAATTTTTGAAACATATGCACAGGTTTATTTTGTTGTTACCACAATAAATATGCCAGTAACTTTTTCTATCCCAGCAGGCTTGGGCAATCTGCATACAGCTGAGCCCGCTTCACTCCAAGTGAAGCAGAGAAAGTGGTGATGATGTTGTAGGAGACAAGCCTGCACCACTAAGGCATGACAAACTCTGATGGAAACAATAGTGTCCGAGGAGGAAGCCAGAAAAGGCGCGCCTCTCCAAGTGTTTCCACCAGAGTGATGAAAATCTTGTTGAAAGTGAAATAAGTTTCAGAATATCCCCTGACACATTCACTGTGGCTCAAAACAAAGAAAACTATTTGGATGTCAAAATGAATATATATTTAGATTTTTTTTAAAAACTATGAGGCTAAAAACAGTTCATCTACAAGGCTACGAGAAAAACAGGTGGAGGAAAAGGAATACGCGATCTGTCAGCTCGAAATGAGAAACTCTTGAGCTGAGAAACTTAACTTAAAAAAAATCCAGATACTTCAGTATCAGTGGAAACGTGCCAAGAATTTAGACTCAGTGATTGTATTAGAAAAGACAGAAGTCGTTTTTAATTAAAGATGAGATAGTTTAAGCTAAGATGAGACATAGAACACTGAAATATTTTTAAATAAAAAGGTTAAAGCTAAACCTTTCCATGAAGTATTTTGTTTTCTTCACAGGATATGTAAGGCCAGTTTGTGGCCTGTGTTGTTTTGGAAAACTGTAAATGTCCAAAAGGCAACAACAACAGCAATAGTAGCAGTAGTGGTAGAGGTAATTATAAACTGCTAGTAAATGAGGCCAAACGCCCACAACTTGTGTTGCAGCTGATGGTCGAAAATGTGATGAATTTTGTTTATGTGTTTAGCATGGCATCACATCACATGATAATAATTTTCTTTGTAGGTAACCAGAAGATATTGCTGTCATCTTTCATATATCATTGGTTATGACAGAGGAAGAAAAACATGCCTGTCTGGGTGAGCTCCTGCTGAGTTCATGCAGCGTTCCTCTTTGATAGCAAAGGGCACTAGGAAGTAAGGGTGGTGGAACAACAACATCCAACATTCCCATTATAGATTCACCTTGTTAATATAAACACTGTACAGTGTGATTCACAGTGATAACTTTTGCTGATTCATTTTGACACGACACATTCCCCTAAAAGTCACTGCTAAAAAAAAAGAAAAAGGAAGAGGTTTTTGCTTCCTCAGTATCCCACACATTTCACAAAGCCCTATGCTTATGGTGTGCTGAGCTGTAATCTAAAAGGTTGGGCAGAGGTGAAAAATCAACAACAAAAGCAATTACATTCATAAAGTGTTATTAATGGTTTGGGTCACAGCAAGTTGGGAAAGTAACGACATGTCCTCACAGACTTTGTGTGGGCTTCATGATAAGCTGCCTCCCTTTTTTAAGTACCTTTCATCCCTTTTCTCCTGCTGGTTTCAGTGTGTGGATCAGAGTCACGGATTCATGCATAAACATAAATGTTATCCCAGAGGAGCATTCATTTCGTCTGGTGTGGACACTGTAAATCACCTTGGGCCAAAGTAAAGAGTCTGCAGTCTACAGACTGGCGGCACAAACTCTAGTCCAGACTGTTTTTTTTCACCATGCATCCAGGATCTTTCTTCCTGTACCTTCAGAAACTGATCAAGCATTCAAGTAAGAAAGAAAAGAAAAAAAGTTTTAAATTACATGTGCAGTTTTGCAAGTAGAAGCCAACTCATTAATTGTTTTCCTTTTTGCCTCTATCAAAATTGCAAGGAAATAAGAAGCCACAGTGGGGCAGATTCTGTGTTTTGAAGTTGTGGGAGTTTCAAGGTCTTTCATCATCAATTTAGCACAATTTACTTTGGTCGACGACAGTGGAAAAAGCTAATCAGGAAGATGTGTGTGCACGCAACAGAAGGAACGAGATAGCAGAGGAAGGGGGAGGACTTTTCCAGACAGTTTCTGTTTGCGATCTAACTAAGGAACAACTTTAGAAGGCCTTATTTCCCCTTTTTTCTTCTGTTTTCTTTCTATTGAAGGATGAGGATGACTCAAAGATTCTGCCTCATACTGAGAGAAGATATCAACCCAGATAAGGCCACAGCTGAGTGCAAAATAGTAACAAGACAGCACAAGTGCAAGCACCAACATGTCACTGAGTGTTGGAGCCCAATGAGGGAATTTTAGCTTTTGTTCGATGCTAACATTTTTTCAGTCAATACACTAACTACAGAGAAAATTAAGTGCACGTAAATTCACAGATTTTCTTCATTTTACAATTCCAGAGCAAATACTTACATTGTTTGACAGTTGTAAGGGGTAATGGCCATAACAGCCCCTTTGAGTTGAAAGTGGTTCTAGTTGTAATTGGCCTCAGTTTATATGGGAGGGACAAAGCTGCCGTTGGCCGGACTCCCCTATAGCACATGAGCAGACTAGACAAGTAATGTCTGCACCCCTTTTCCTGTAGTAACCATGGTAACAGTGGCAGGCAGGGGCATCCTCATCACCAGGGGGCAGTGTGGGCAGCGCAGCATGTTGTTACCCTTACTGCCTACCCTGGTATATCGTCTTGAACATGCACACAGACCCACACACACACACACACACACACAACACACAAAGTGCCACAGTCAAACTAAAATAAATTAAAATGGACACAAACACATGGATCTGTGAACATATGACACACACACACACACAGTCATCTGCTCCTGACAGCTGCCCCTTGGCGTCTAACAGAAGCCCCCTCCCACCCTGCCTCTCTCTCCTGCTTCCTTTTGTTGCTCACTTATTGTTGAGTTTCCACCAAACAAAAACGCACATCCTCCCGTGACACCAGCTAATTGATTATTGATGGTGCCAGGCTAAACTGACTTATATTCAAATACATGTGAAAGGAGAAAATGGTAGAGACAATGCATTCAGTGCCTTTCATGAAAATGAAGTCAGTCAAGGTATTTGGATGTAAAGCTTGAGGTCTCTCTTGTCTCTTGTTTTGTAGCTGCTGTAGCTTCATAGGCAACCTTGGAAGCAGTTTGAGGACTAAAGCGAACGAGGAGGAAGGATATAGTTGGTGATCTGGAAAACGGTGGTTGGAGAAATAAAAATCATAAAAGCCTTGATGGCTTGCTGGGGTGACAGTCTGACTTCCAGCCGGTGAGAAGATCAGTGACAAACAAACAGCCAGACTTGTTATTCTGCGGGTACCTATGCCATGATTCCTGCCCTTATCACTGGCATCGCGTAATTTTGTTACACGTGGTAAATATAGGATGGTTTGTGACAGCAGAGATCAGATAAAGTGAGAGTGCCTGGGCAGGGGAATGTGGAAATGGGGCTGAATGCCTAAACAGGCTGTTGTGTGAAGGAGAGAGACTGATGATTGTGGCAGGCAGATTGAGGCACTAAAGAATGGCAGAAGCAAGGGATCCTGTCCCATGGAAATGTGTCATGAAGTCAGTTCTATTAACATCTTAATAAAGGCTTCCCAGGCCCTGGAGAGCATTCGTGAGCAGACTGCCTTCTCCTCTCACATAGAGGCCCAAAGCTGCTGCTGCTGCTGCATGTCAAGGAGAGAACAGTTAAGTTCTGCCAGTATTGCATTGTAAGAGTGTTAGGCTTCCCAAAGGAGCAGCCTAAATGCCTACCCACAAACATGCTCCACTAAATTCCTTTATTCCCCTTTCCCTCTACTTTCATTTACTGTCCATTTCTCCATCTGTTGGATTTAGTGGCCCTACAAAAGGCTTTGTTTCAGCAAGCTGGCAAGCTGTGGGACAGCAGAGTGTGCATTGGGGTTCACTGCTAAACTTGCCACCATCAATAGGGAGAGCAGGATCTAGACTGGCCACGGCTGCACGGCAGAGGGATGACTGTTAACCATTCCCTCTTGGTCCTCTGATGAGACCGGCTGGAGCCTGTCTGGAAGCTGGAGACACACACACAGCCTATATCTTGTTGGGGGGGGAAAAAAAAGGGAAAAAAAGCCTACAGCTTGACAGATATGGGGAAACAAACTCTCTCAACAGGCTTATCACAGAGTTACAGAGAATAAAAGTCCCAGCACGGTAACTGCTACAGCAGAAAAGGTGGCTTTTTTCTTTCAAGTACTCACTGTATATGATGAAAAATGAAATGCAAAGTGGCATTGATTTTTGCACTCTGTGCTATGTGTTGTTCATACTGAGCAAGCTGCTACTTAACAATGTAGTGGCCTGTAGTCATCAATTTAAAATGGTTTCAACGATTCAATAAGTCACTGAAGGCAACAAGCACAACTACTCAAGATGATGAAAACGGCTACAGCAGCATGACTAGACCATTAAATGTAGCCCTGTGGTGTTTTCAAACATCTGCCATTGTGTGGAAATTATCAAAGAGTAATTCTGTCCTGTATCTTCCCTGGCATCTATAGGTTCAAAATATCAGGGGAACTTCTTTAAATGAGGATATAAAAACACAGAAAGCAGAACAACGGATTGAGTATTGGATAACAGGTTTTTTTTTAAATGGGTACAGAGTGTTGAATAACTCTTTCTGCACTAAGAAATTGAAAAAACACTTCATAATGATGCCTCACCAATATCTGAGAATCAAAAGTTTCTTGTGGTGTAATCCACAAGCAGAGCTCCAGACTTTCACTCCTAATTTAACATATAAGCCGTTGTACAAACGTTTGATAGGATAATCATCACCTAAAGAAACTCTCTCTACTTGGAATCTGATGCAAGACTCATCAGAGATCAGTTTTTAAAAAGAAACTTTTTACAATCAGTATCCAGAGGGGAGAGAGCAAGCACGGAAGATATAAATTGAGCAGAGTAGTGGTTGTGATCTTCTGCTTTTCACTGAAGCCAACCAAACTCATCACAGACTAAATGTTCTCCCTGGCTCCACTTGATCATTATCACCAAAGATCCAGATCTCTCTTATGTCAATTCTGTTTCTCTCGCTCACAGACACAGACACACACACTCAACATAAATACAGATTCCAGACACAAGCATGTGCATAGCAAGGCTGAGTGAGCGGAGCGTGTGTGGGTCAAGTAGATTGAGATCTCTGTTGTGACAGCTGGACAGTTGAGAGGTTCAGATAAACAGCCCACAGTGAGGGAAGACAGGAGGCCAATTGCATTAAAACAAACACTCAGTATTTGTACACTCTATCAGATAGGAAAGAGAGGACCTATATCTATAAGAGAATGAGTCGGTGAACCCACAAAAGCACCGTTATCAGCATGTGTTCAAGTGTTTATGTATGTGTGAAACCAAAAGACAGTTGGGACAGTGGGGGTTGTTGTAAGCTTGGGGTGGGGGGGGTGTTCGGAATACACAGCCGCTGAGCACATTTGCAGTATTCACTCATTAAGAAATAGGTCAAGGATTCTGCCTGCATGCGTAGCGACTTGTCAAAATCTCTCAAGCTAAATTGTGGCTGCCTTAAGGGGGGGAATCCAAAGAGGAGCAAGCGGCATGCTGTGTGAATGCTGGTGGTGAGAAAAGCAGCAACAACTCATTCAGCAGCAAATTGTGCTTTTAAAAAACTGCTCTGAGTATCAGCACCGCTGCTAAAGAGTCCAAGTAAAAGGACTCGACCGGAGAGGGGCTGTGTGTTCACATTATATAGCCAAATAATTAACTCAGCTCCTTGTTTAGACTCTTTGCTCTTCATCAACAGAGGACGCTCTTGAGCCAGCAAGAGTTTGTCGCAGATACTGATGGATGCTGATGGTGGCAGCGGTAGCTGTAGCGACAGGCAGCCTTGTCCAGGAGATTATGATGCCTTAGACTCTCTTCAAACAAGGCAGAGCACATTAGAGGACCAGCTTCTCTTAAGAAACTGATATAGGTCATTCATTTAAACAAAGCAAATGAAATTCCAAAAGATGTTTGGCATGAAGACAATATCCAGAATAATTCAAACAAAAATGCATCTATGCTGTACGCTGCTCAGACTACACTATTAAAGAATGAGAGATTGAAACATTCCCTGGGGAAATCTAGAAGTAAAGTACAGACCTATGCAAATCATTCCAGAATGCACTGCTGATGACACAGCGACACTAAATATCTAATCAAAATAGCCCCTTATAAAGAGGTAAAGTGGGGAAGCAGTGGCAGAGAAGCATCAACAAAGCTTGATCCAACTTTGTCCAGTCAAAGCAATTTCTCTCCAGCTTGGTGAGGTTAACCTTATTGATTGGATGGATGTGTGATGTTTTGGTTCTCAAAAGGCGTTCTTGAACGGCATGAGTTCAAAGACTTCACTTGAAAGCAATTCATTGAGCAGAATTCTTAACATTTCTGCTTATATCCTCCATTATTTGAAAGGGGAACAAATGAACTGAAATTCTATGCTCTCAGAAATATTTCACATGATGAACAGCAGAAATGTTTTTAACTAACAGTAATGCAGACATGGGTTACAGAAGATTCATAAATGATAAAAAATAAAGTTGAACTAAATAGAAAATAGCATAGTCATATAGCAGCTGCTGGCTGGTCAATCGGATAATGAAAGCACCACAATATTACAGAATGTCTCCTTTTTCTTCATTAGATTGGAGTTAATTGGGTGAATATAATCAGAATGTGATAATCAAACCAATGCTGAGTGCTGGTTTGTTCTTCCAAAGGCAGCAATTTCCACCCTGGTGGTTGCTTTGGGGTCAAACTACTGTTTCATTTTGAGATGGATATTAAAATAATTATCTGAATGGGTCACGCTTCAGATGCAAAAAAAACCTGATTGCACCAAGAAGGAAGGGGTTTTGATTGCACAAGCCGAGGGATTAATATGCTACCCATCAGCCGTAGCAGATGTAAGTCATTTTCATGCAAATGTAAGGCAATTTTCTACTTAAGACAACATTTATTTTCTTTAGAGTCATTGTCATGGGTGCTTGCTGGTGAACTGGCAGTCAGACAGAGAAGGAAGATTTGTAGGTGCATCTGCTGATCTGGACAGACGAGGTCTGAAGTCAACCTGGAATACTAAATTGTTGCCAGCTGGCACTATTACATTACGTTGTTGTTGTTTTCAGTGTTATAGTTTAGGTTTTTGGATTTTGCTACTTGAGAATGAGCCAACAAAAGTGACAAAATTTGCATAATGTCACGTTGTGAGACCAAGTCATTTTGAAGTGAGATATTTAACAATCTCCAAGTCATTCTGACTTTAAATTCATAGATCACTTGTTGCAGAAAGGCAAGGATCCAGATCTGTAACCTGTTACCTGCCAGTATATCAAAAGTAATAACTATGTGTAGTCAAAAGCAAATTTTGATTTTTTGTTAACACACAAAGGCTATTTCCTGAGGATACTGTGTGGAAGACCATGCATGTGTAATTGTGAGACGCCAACAAGGTCAACAAATCAAAATTATTAGAAAGCCAAGCTCTGTGATGACTGCAAGCAACGCATTATAAGCACTCTAAAAATAACTCCTCTGGTCAAGTAAGTTCATTATATACTTACACAATCAGAAGAAACTAACAAGCAAGAATGATGCTAACCTTATGATGTATCACCTCAGTAAAACCTACTGTAATCCAGTAATTCTTATGTACTGTGAGGCAACCAAATTCTAATGAATAGGGGAAAGAAGGAGAGTAAATGGCATTAATGTAAAAGATTACAGACCAACGACTGTGCGTAAAGCCTTTTGTTGATCTAACTGCAGTGCTTTTAAATGCATAAACCCCGCACGGTATTTACAATGCCACCTTGTCATTCTAGTGGGAGCAGTGGCAACGATACAATGTACCCCAGCACTGCACACAGCCTGCAGCCTGAGATGAAAAATGCCTCTCCACAGTTGACTCTCCGCAGTGTCGGATATTAGCTCTTTGAGGAACAGAGTGGCTGACAGTCATAGGGGATTTACGCAAATATTTGTGCCCGGTAAGGCTGATTTAGCCTTAACGAGCGTGCTGATCATCACTCACCTCTTCATTTAAAGTGAATCTCCCGGTTATCCCTATCCTGTTCCCTCCAATGCTGCTGCTGTCTTCTGGGCTTTAACTGATGCGCTGGACTCGCTTCAGTTCCAAAGCGGGTAAGAAATGTTTCCAAATGCTCGAGCAGGTCAAACTGTCCCTTTCAGGATAGTTTTAATAGTCAGTAGCCTACTCTTCCAATTTATAAATACTGCCTGTACGCATACGGAACCTGTGAAGGGACGGCGTCATTCATTGAAGTTGAAACCTTCGTCGTCGCCGGTAATTCCGAATTCAGCGCGTAAACTTCGTGGCAGAGCCTTCACCATCTGAACTGACCTGTTACTTTACCAGACCATGTCACAGAAACGGCACATTCCTTCAGTTTGGCATTCACCGTCCTCCGAGCTGCTCTGTAGGACATGAAGGTTATGTACAAGCCGTGGCCAGAGTTGCCATCATCTGGCGTTGTGATTTCGCAGCATCGGTTCAGACCCGCAGCGTGGCTTTCTCACAGGGCTCTGCCGGACTCATAGAAATCGGCTCCATCAATGTACAGTAGTCTGTCTATGCTGCCTGTAGCTGGCACACTGCGCTTTTAGACCCAGCCCCCTCACACTCCTCACGCTCATTATGGTGTTAACTGTTTCCGCCCAAACATTAATCATACATAAAAGAAATAAACATTTACGTCGGCTACCATTTAATAATTCACCAGTTTTAGTACAAAACGTGGAGTTATAAAAAGTAAAAGATTTTAAACGTTAATATTTAATCACACACACATACAAACACGGCGGGTTAGAGAAATGTGCAGAGCACCATCTACCCACCTGCCAAATTACATTTTACCAAAAACAATAAAAATAATATGCTTCAGTAAATATACACTAAAGTTCTGTAGCGTATTAAGCATGATTAAGAGTTTGGAAAATTCTTTTAACAAATGTCTAGTTGTAGTTTTCTTTTTAGGAATCGCCTATATAACTATAAGATATTTGTATCACAATTATGAAAAAGAAAAAAATCTTACCTATGACAGCATTTTGTCCTTGCAGAGCACACTGAAGCCGGTGTCGGTGGCATGTGCTCGTCCAGCTCTGTTTCTGTTAGAGTACTGCCATCTATGGATTAAACTGTGAACATACTTCTCGCTCCATCTCTCTCGCTATCTCTCTCTCTCTCTCGCTCTCACTCGCTCTCACTCGCTCTTATATTTTTGGCATTTTACATTTATGACATTTTACAAAAAGAATCATTATTTCTTTTTGGGTTTATTTTCTCTTCATCTGTGTATTTATTGCCCCACTCAACAGCTGATCTGAGCAGTTCTGGAGTGTTCCAAGTTTGGAAATGATACTCACAAAAAACAAAGCGTTTTCTAATCCTTAAATCTTTTCCTAAAATGCGTGATATTAGTGACAAATCGCCTTGAAGTTATGGTATGTTGCCAGATGCCCATGCTTTGTCTCCTCTTTCTGCTGCAGTGTCTGTTTTGATTAGTTTGGTTGTGTGCGTGTGTGTGGTTTTTAGCTCTAGAAAAAATGTTTCTAGTGTTTTAGACTTCAGTATCAGCTATGTTCTATTTAGTTTGAAGACATTCAAGAATCTTTGACATGACATATTAGCATTTTCCCCTAAATGCTTTGATCAGTGATACTTTTAATGCTCTTTGCATGTGGCACTGAGTGGGTCACTGGGCAATGCTGTAGAAAAGCTACTGTATTTGAGTTTATTAAGCTAAAAAACACAAAGCTAATGCCATTTAGCCCATGGATTTTGCACTTCAGACCTGTGATTGTTTGTCCACTTCCTGTTAGCAAGGCTCCTATGTTTTCGACACTTAGCCCAGTATACTGATGATTCACATCAGTAACTGTTTGTTCTTGAAAACAACTTAAGGAAAAGCAGCAGGGATTCTTGAGTCAGTAACCAAGCAGTGTTGGCTTTTAACACTGAACAGCCATTGCTTTCAGATACATAAACAGTAACATTGTTTAGTTATGAAGAAGTTCAATATATTTAATTTTGTTATATTTTTCATTCATATCCTGCAATTTGATCAAATCTTTCTGCCTGGTACTTGTGTACCCATATGGTCTGTGGTAGGAGCTTCTTTTTTTGTACATGCAGAGAGCAAAGCGAACTAGAGTCAAATTCTTTTTTTGTGTGCACAAACTTGGTCAAATAAAGATGATTCAGATTCAGATTTCTTCTATTTTTAACCTCACTTCAAGGTAACATCATGTGCAGTTGGCTGTAAATGTTTGCATTTTGAGGAGATTTTGACTTTTCCAACCAGAGACACTGATGTTTATCTGTGCATGAAACAGACATGAGGTACTAAAAAAAATAAAGGTGGACTGCATGTATCCACACACATATCTGCAAGTGTACATAAAATAAAAGCATAAAATAAAAATGAAACTGCTGCAACCGGTTTATATTTTGAAGATATGCTAAATTTCAGAGCAGCCTCAAAAAAGTTGAGCAGTTGGTATTGGTATCGCATTAACTGGATCAGCTTGTACAATGCAATGTGTATATTTATTATATATTTGTGTATCATATTGTGTTCTGTTGCAGTAACTCACAGTAATTACTTTGAACTAGTTATACCACAACCCCCTCACCTTCTCTTGCATTTGTACGCTCAGTGGCTTATGACAAAAAGTAGGCTATCCACATCTTCTGACGCATCAATAATGCAGTGTAGTGAAAAACTAGCCCGGATCTGCCATCAAAACTATTGCAAAACTGCCAGGAGGAAGAAGATGTGGAACAACCAGCGTAAGTACACTAAAAGCACAGCGCCCACTTAAAGACAGGGTCAATAGCTGGAGGGTGTCCATATTGGAATTCCACCGCACTGCCTCTCAAATGGATCTTAGTCAACCCTGGGCAGCAGGGGTAATCAAATACAGACTTTTTCAATCCATTACTCATGGCCCTGTTTGGAACAAGCTGTGATTTGTTTGATTGGAGCATAACTCAATTCATATTGAAAGAACTGGTTGCACAAAACTGTCTGGAAGACATTTTGCCTGTTTTATGTAGAGAAAGATGATAGATTAACCCATTTTGTACAGTGAAGCTTGGTTATTACATACAGTACAATTCTATCAGTCATGTTTCACTTTAGGACACATATTGACTGACTAAGCCTGGCTCCTGATTCTGTAACAGAAAAAAACAAAAAGAAAATAGAAAGAGTTTGTAGCTCTGATTATCAATATTTAGAAAGTAAATGAGAATTGCAAGGACTGTAAATATACGTAGCCCAATTCATCATGTATGATATTAATTTCTTGAACTTTGAAAACTTTGTAGAAAATTTAATTACTTTTTTATTGTCTGTCAAAAGCACAAATATGTGTAGTAGGAAACTATTGATACTTGCTTGGTTATGTTTCATACTTAGCTCAGTTCCTCCAAGCTGTTTAATTCAATAAAAAGATACAGTGCTTATCAAAATGCTCATAACTCAGAAATAGTCTAAGAACTAAAACTTAAAAATTAAAACAACAGAATTCAAATTCTGGATCTTATATAGCATAAAGCTGTGTGAAACTGCTCCAACTTTTCAGTGGTATCAGCGGCTTTCAGTCCGGGCACTTTTCCGCCCCGTATGAGAAATCAAAGCACATATTCAATTCAGTTCACTTTTATTTACACGGCGCCAAATCACAACAATAGTTGCCTTGATGCACTTTATATTGTAAGGTAGACCTACAGTAACACATACAGAGAAAAACCCAACAATCATATGACCCCCTATGAGCAAGCACTTTGGTGACAGTGGGAAGGAAAAACTTGATTTTAACAGGAAGAAACCTCCAGCAGAACCAGGCTCAGGGAGCGGCGGCCATCTGCCATGACCGATATCATTGGTATCAATGGTCTTTAGGGTGTGGCTACTAAAGGCAAACCACAAGTCAATTTACATTAATTTTTACATTTGGTTTGGTTTATAAATAAGAAACCAAGTAGATTCAAAGCCCAAAATGGATAAAGAAGTTAATAACTGAAACCATGATTGTGTGATATTTAATGTCTGCTTTTAATCAATGCATCTACATGGAGGCTGGGTAGATACAAACATGCTTTAAAGCATGGCTGATTAGAAATAGAGGGCAGTAATTTGTGAAATAGCACAAAGCTTCACTGTTATAAGATCAGTTCAGTGAGCAAATCAAATAGTGGTCAGGTGGACGAGTGTTCACATTGCTGGGGAAGAGACGCCCAATGTGGGGGGATGGCTGACTGCAGGGCTGCTGCTTGACCGTTTGCTGATCAAAGTGCTCACATGCCGCGATTTCATACCAAGTTGGAAGGTTTCAAAGGGCCCTCTTGTGATGCCTTTAATTCTTTCACCCTCTAGCAATATTTGAAGTATCACGAGGGAACGTGGCATCATGTCAACTCTACTGAAACTGAAACATTCTGCCTTCTCTCTTGCTCGCACATGCAATCAGCTTAACTGGAGAGTGAAAAATGTAACAGGAAACAACCGGATTAAAAAATTTAACTGTCAGTCATATGCATGTGGTGCCAAATAATTCTGTTCCATGGTAAAGTCTTAGGTTTTTTGTTGCAGAATTTAATATTCATAACATAAAAAATAATTATTTTATTGTCAAGAAGGCAATAGATCAGTGTGAAGGTGACATTAAAACTCATAATGGTCTAATTCAAGCTCAAATGATTGCATTCTGTGTTCCCATTTTAGCTTCCAGGTGTATATTTAGTTTTACTCTTAATTGCAGAGCGGCAAGAAGGAATCCTCAAACTTGGATTTGTGTGTCAGTTGAACTATGTCCATTATGTCCATCTATCCTGCTGCTTACTTTTCACCATTCACTTGTTACTGGGTACCAGATACATACTCAAAAGGCTCTGGGGAATATTGCAATGCAATCAGCAAATGCACACATTCACACTCTTACACACAGAAACCACATTCGCACAAGTGGCCGATTACATCAGTAATAGCTCACTGATGGAGCCTCAGCTACCATGTTGTGATGAAGGGCTCGCTTTTTTACTCTATGCTGAGGAGAAATATTTCACACAGGAAGTGAGCAGAAGAGAAAAAGAAGCAAAATGAAAATTAAATCTGACACTATCATGCCCTGTTTGGGTTTTAGCCAACAAATTGCAGCTATTTGGAGGCAGTGAGAGTGAGCTCTCAGTGAGTTTAGTTTGAAGAGGTTTCATATTTGTTATGTTTTCTGTCTCCTCTCCATGAAAAACAACCAATCCAGAGGTTCAGTAGAAGATAATGTGTTCGATCTTCGGCACAAACGTATGTCTGTCACTGGAGGACTTTTCTGAACTTGTCGGTATTTGTCAGCAGATATCAAAAATGCAATTAATTTCCACAGATATGCACTCGCAGGAGACATGGTAATTGCAAGCTCCTCTAATATGCTTGCCGAGTGAAGCATTGTATGAAAATATTTAGCGTTATTGTCATTATTTTGTCCTTGCTTGGAGGCATTCCATGAGATTCAGCTTTGTGCTGTAATCTAAAGCATCACATGGCAACAAATCATGGACATGTCATCCATCAGTATGGAACACGGCTCTCCAAAAGGAGCATAAGCGAGAAAGTGACAAAAGTACAGATGGTCCATCTTTCAACACATCAGTGCCACAACTGAGCTGTCAGACAAGATGAATAATGATGATATGAAAAACAATTAAGTAATGTGTGCCTACAGCAGTAATTTACATTCCTGCTTAGCTGCAAGGTGAGCAAAATCCAAAATGCCTAACAAAATAGGCAGGCTTCCAATCTGTTGCAGTATGGTTTTCTCGTGTACACACCTAGCTGCCAACATGTACATGAATCCTCAAAGACACGCACATGCGACATGGAGGCTGGGTGAGAGAGAAAAAGAGCACAAGAGAGAGGAAGAATTATCCCCTTACAATAGAAAGCATTTCCATTAGATGGTGGACTGTTTTAATAAGATGCTTATCAGAATTTGAATCTCAGGAAATTGCTGGCTATTTATTTTACTGGGGCTGCTCACTTCGCCTCAGCTCTTGATAAACCATTTTGTTTTAATTAGACACATTTCCACACTCCACCAGGGATGACCTCTTATTATTGTGAAGTGGGTCTGCTTAGCAGTGTAAGCAGTCAGGAACAAGCTCCTCCATGCATCTCAATCATTCCTCATCCATGCTCATCTCAGGGGCCCGGGACCAAATCAAAGGAGTCACTATTAAGCAGAACCAAATTGTTTAATGCAGTAATCTCCTGCATATTTTTCATTCCTCCATTTGCAATTGGAAATGAGACATGGTGAAAAATATGATGCGTTGTTTTGCATACTAACGAGGGACCTTGAATATTCTTATCCTTCACGGTTATGGGGGATAGGATATGTTCTGCAACAACGAGAAACACATTTTCTGACTCATGAGTGTGAGACAATCTCTTTATCTGTTGTATCTCTAAAGGAGAGGAAGAAAATCCTGACAACTGGCTGCGCTGGGTTGGATTACTGTTCCACCTTAGCTCACTGTTTGATACTGGCGATTTCCAGTCCCGAGGAGCAAGCTTGCAGAAATGAAACACCAGTTGATGTTTTATAAGCCCTGTGAAACAGAGAAAGAATAACATATTCAGACAGCATGCAGCATCTGCTACTTCCTGCTTTGCACCAATATATAAAAGTTGACTTATACTAAGCTACCAGATGTATGTGGGTGAGAAGGAAAACACAGCCAGATATGCTATCAAAATATTGTCGAATAACAGGCAATCTGACATTTTCTTCTGGATTTGAGACAGAAATCACAAGGCTCTTTGACAGAAAGAGTCTGTGCTCTCCTTGTGTATCACCTAATTTCTTTTGGTTACTTCAAACATAACAGACAAGTAAAGGAAAATGGGAGATAGAGGACAAAGCAATTACTGTATATCCACCAGTACATGCCATCATGGCTGATCTCATGACAGGGTGAGAGCCGTGCGATAGAGGATGAGACTGATGAGAGCTTACTAGGGGCTTGAGACCTGCCCTGCTCCAGAAAGGGAATTAGGTCTGCCTGCCTGTCCGTAAGATATCATAGAATCACACAGACACCTTAATCCAACCTGGCCTTTTCACGTGGGACTAACCAGTCATCCAGATATGAAATGTAAATGGGGGATTGACGGTGTCAATAGGGAAATGCCAGCTTAAGATCTGACAGTCTTTTACACCTTCATTTTTATTCTGCGTCACACAAGTACAAAGAAAGAAAGAAAGTAAGACAATAATAACATGTACCTCAGGCAGTTACATACAAATGCACAAGCAAATTTGTATGATGCTAATACTTTTTACTAAGTGGTCCATATGGTACATATTCATCACAAGTAATTACATGATATATTTGCATGAACAATCAATTGTATTTTTGCAGCACAACTTCTTCTGTTGTTGCAGTGTATCCTAAAATCTGTGATGGTGCTGCATTCAATTTCATGTTCACGTGGGCAGAGTAGGAAGACAAACATTAACAGGATGGCATTTAACTGCTTACAGCAGCTCCTGTAATCATTCTCTCCTTTGCTAAATTAAAAGTCATTTGAAATTAATTAATTCAAAGTTTTCATTTTTTTAATCATGAATTATTCACTAAATATCAAATAATTGTCAAAGACTAGTAAATTTATCCCGTGGGAGTTTTGAATTGTCATAAATACAAATGTACATGATTTGCGACAGGCTGGCAACCTGTCCAGGGTGTACCCCATTTGTTGAACTATGGCACCAGGGATAGCTGACTCCCAAATATAAATATGAATCGAGTTCAGAGATACAGTGAGTAAACACATTGCCATGACTCAAATAACTGAAAATTATTTCATTTACAGAAAAAAATCATTTTTAAATTAATCTTTTCAAAAATGTAATGTGACATTTTCTAAATGTAATAAACAATGAAAATGTGTCTTTAAAAAGAAATACAAGGGACATATTCAAGTTGAAGATCTTCGCTGACATCCCCTATGTAATTTGTTGTGAACAAAATGTAACAGCAAGATTCAAAAATCACACCAAAAATCAAAGCTTGTTCAAGAATGAAAATTAATCTTTAAAAGGATTGAGTCTCTATATTTGGATCCTTCAATCTTTATTAGACAATCAAAGATGAAGTCACTGAAATGTCACTTCTAACCCCGGAAATGCAATGTGTGCTGGTTTGTCTGTGAAACCGCATCTCTGATGTGCTTTTGTTCCATCCTTTGCATGGCTTCTGATCGCACCAGGATTGTTTCAGAGGTAGAGTGCTTAGTGTGCAAAAGGTCTTTTATTTTGAAAATTGATTCACTGTGCTATTCCTGTCTGAATTTAGCCTTTTTCATCTTCTTTGTGCAGCTTGACTGCACTGATCCGGCACTATTTTAGCAATGCGGAGTAGAGAGAAGGTGTATTTCTGGGTTAATACAAGCAAATGAAAAATTAAGCCATAAAGGAAGTACCAGAGACTAGAGTTTCCAGAAAAGCCATTTGAGGCTGGTTCCAAACTTCAGACCATATAGTTCTCTATGTGGAAACAGTGTTGCCCAGTTTTCCTGCAGGCATATCACAGCTTGGTATAAAAGGTTTCTGCTTCAGGACAGCTGCAGTAGGGTTGGATTTTAGGATACGTCACTCTCTGAAGGCTTTGTTAAGTCTTATAATTTTGTGTGTTATTAAAGACGTGACTTTTAATGCCAGTAGTCAGTTTCCAGGCAGTTTGTTGTTCATTTTAGCAGGAAGTATATTTTGTTTCAAGTATGTTTTTTTTTTCATAAAAATACAGTAAGGGTCCCATTTACAATGACTATTATGAATTTTACAGTCTTACCATTCTGTTTCCTTTTCTTCCTCGTCTATGCCATGTCCTTTGTTTTTTTTTTCTTTCTGCTTGTGTATGTGTGTGTGCATGTGTGGACGTGTATGATAGTCAGAGAGTGCATCAGGATTTCCTCCCCAGGGACCTGTGACCAGCCAAACCCTCCTAAGATCCTTAGTAATGCTACTATTTTTGTGCAGCCTGCCCAGCATGTGCCCTGTGTTGCACACCAAACATCGCTGATGGCAGAGACTCTAAAGCTTGATTTCCAAAGACAACTCCAGCAGCACAGCTCGCTATTCTTGTTTTGAGGCTTTTCTGTTCTTTTTTTATGAGGAAAATGTGTTGCAAATTGGTATGGTTACAGGAAATGGCAAATGGAAACAAAAGGTAGCTGTCTTACCTACCAAACCACCTAAGAAAGCTTTCTTTTGTGTGTCTTATCTCTAAAGATACAACCAATAGGTTTTTTGTTTTTTTTATCTAAATGATACTTTTTTGTTATCTTACAGTCATTTTTTGTTTTGGCAGTCACAGTTTTATCTACTTGTCTTATTATGTGAGCACATCAAATATAGTGCTCAAAAAATTAGGTGAGTGCTTAAATCAAATATAAGATATTGATCAATGAAAAGTTGAAAATCTAGACTACATACACTGTGCAATTTATTGAGGATAAAATTATATTATATATATCAAATATATATAATTCTATATTTGGCAGAAACCAAAATCATCAACCATTTGAGGGCTAGAGTCAAAGTCAAATCGAAAAGCTTGTTCAAGTGTTCCTTTAATTTTTTTTAGGTGTTTATGATCAACACAAAATATAGAGGGGACAGCTTGCTTCAGTTCGTTACTTGGAACACAAAGGGAATGAATGATGCTGTAAAAAAGAGGTAACTGTCCAAAAATTAAGGGCAGTCGAAGCATTTATTGAAGTATATCATTTTACTTCAATATAAGCCTTTTGTTTGATCCCAAATCTTGTCTGACTGCCAGGTTAGGTATGTGCTTATGGAGGTTAAATTTGAAATTTTAAAGTGTCCTACTTATGTTAAAAGCTAAATAGGCCCCTAAAGAAAGGATGGTCAGTTTTGAGCTTTAGGATCATCATTTCCTAATTTAAATTCAAAATCACTTGACTGTGAGACCTGCAGAGACCTTAATTGTGTCCTAAATAGCAGACTGGATAAGCAGTACATCAAGAAAAATGAATCTTTTCATAACTCCACTTTTTCATCAGTTGTACTCAAAGATTGATTATTTTCTAAAAGACTAAATAATTTTGCCACATATGTGCTACTGTGGTTATAAAGTAATTGTCTTTTGTGGTCTTTTTGCCCATGGTTTGCATTTATTGCAGTTAGTCTTTTAACAGAAATCATTGGCTGCCTCTCAGTGTTTTATTGATCTCTGGACCCGAATTTACGTCCCAGGTCTTTCACCCCTTCCTAGAGAGGGCTTCCCACGACGTCAGGATACAGCAGTCAGACCTTGAATTGGAGTCACAGAAACGTGTCTGTTGTTTCCATCGCTAAGCTCGAAGGACCAATTTAAATGACAGGGGATTTCTAAAAATCCCCCCGTAGTTCTTCAGCTAAGACACCTGAGTAAAAAACACAAACACTGCAGTCGTCTTTACACGCGTGGGCAGTCACTCTGAGATCTGCGATCTGCCTGCGTACTTTATTTATACGTGTCTTATGTCTGTGTGTGTGTACAAAAATAACAACGTCACTCAGAGTTCTCGGAAAGAGCTGCGGTTTTTCTTCTCTACATCTAACTGTTCTCTGAGAACAGGAAGTGGATTAGTAGCTGATTACAGAGTTATTAGGTGAAAAGTCACATAGACATGTAGATTGCTTAGTAAACAGCAAAAGCACATTTCATGAAGCTGATCAAATTATATAAAAACAAAAACCCCTTGACACTCACAGATAGCTATTAGAATCATCTCTGCTCAAACTGAAATTGGAAAAATATTAGAAGCAACATTTGGGAAGATTTTTAATTGCTTATAAATAATTACCCATAGTCAAAGTGTCCTCTGCTTTCTTTTCAGTTGCTTGTCTGCTGTGCTTGGTATTGTGTTTGTGTCCATTTGCATAGGTTTGGTATGCAACCAATGCAGATGTGCTTCTGTGTAATCCCCCAAAAGCTACCAGCTCATCAGACTTAACATACGTCAGAAATCTGCGACTTCAGGAAATTCTCACTGACTAAGAGATAAATAATAATAATAACATAAAGAATTTAAATATTTGTACACATCTCCTTTTAAGACTTAATGTAAAAATGCCAGAATCTACAGGGCCAGTACATATGAGCCTCTTGCCTTTGAAGAGTCAACACATCCAATGAAAAGAATGCAAAACTCTGAAACTCATAATTTTGAAACAGTTTTTTTTTTTTTAATGAATGTCTACAGGGCCATTTAGTATATTCAGAGAAGCCCTTGCTGCAGAAGGTGCCCACCTTACTTCCCAATCTTCCAATCTTTCTGAAAGACTTGGTTTCCACCTACTCGGCTCGACTCAACTCTTCTCTACTTGGTTACATTTGTCTTCTATTACACTTGGGTATCACTTCAATGTGGGGTGGATCATTACAACAAAGCTGCTCTAAAGTCCAGAGTCCTTATTTGTTTGAAACACTAGCACAAATAACGTAAGATGTTGAGGCGATGGAATACCTGTTGCTTCTTTTACCATGACTCAGGGTAGAAGAAGTGAGCCACAAAAGGTGGCAGGCGATGTATGTAGACACCTGGCAACAGCTCCGTCTTTGCCAGGTTTAAAAAATGGCAGATTTGATTCTTGTGAAGGAGTCACTCTCATGACTCATTCGGTGATGTCAGTCCCTGGCCAATCAGTGGCATGCAATCTGAGTTCAGCATTTCAGCTCAACTCAGCTTGCTTGGAGCCCCGGCTGAAAAGGTACTAAGAAAGCACCTGGTACCAGGCACCACTACTTAATTGGAAAATCCTAAAACCTGAGTCAACTCAAGCCAAGTACAGTAAGTGATAGTAGGAAAGAGACATAAAGACCCAAGGCACTAAGGGCTCTATCAGCCTCTCGGTCTTTGAATACCAAAGTGCTCGCCAAGATTTCTGCCACCAAGGTGAATAAATCTGGGTTTGTTTTCATTCACTAATTGTAATCAGCTTCATACTCTCAACCACTAAGCACCCTCATCCCTTACTTTGTCGGAATGCCTTTGGGTTGAGTTAGGTGGGATTTCCTTTTTGTTGCTCTTTTGAGGAAAGAAGGAGATTCCAATAGAATCTCCTTATTTCCTCCAGCAATGACTGACAAGACTGGGCCGACCTCGTTTCTCACTTATGTTCTTGGCTGTTAATTCTCTAGCTATTGTTCTGCTCCTTCTTGAAGGATATTAGGAAATTCATACTGGAGCACGTCTTTCTCTTCCAATTGGCATTTGCATTTGCCATTCGACTTGTAGCGTACTTGATAATGATAAGGGACACTGCAGTTATTTAGAGCAAATCTTAAACTACTGGAACTACTACTAAATTACTGATTTGACAGATGTCAACATTTCTTTGAGTAAAAAAAATGAAATATTTTTTCTTTAAAAATGAATGTCCTTCCCAAAGAACACTGTTCTGCAAAAAATAGTTTTTGACATCTAGTGACAAAATATCAGCTTACAAATTTTAACTTACTACAATTTCATCTTTTTGAGATTTCTTCAGGTTTGTAGTTTTATTAAAACTAACGCATCATCCGATCCGAATTTACATAAGGAGTCTGTTATGGAAATTATTCTTCTTGTTAAGAAGGGATGCAATATCCTCTGTCTATAACTACTTATCCAATTTACAAGATCCATCAGTGGGGGTCCTACAGTCTGCAAGGGAATAGGATTTGAGAATGGTTGTGATCACAAAGCAAAATTTCCTAGAAATATGTATCTCAATTTGTGCACAGCTTAATTCAATTCAAAGCATTGCATTGCCTTTACAAATCTCTAAAATGTTCCAAGATGTAGATATACGATAAAGCCACTGGCCCCTTTGGCATCGATCACATGTGCTCAGCTATTGGTGATCAGTCTGTCATCTGTACTTTGTACTCCTTACATTTTCAAAACAGGCTCATTACTTTAGCTTTAAGACATTGGAGTGGCATTACTATTTCACATTACTGCATCCCTTCAAAACAACAAATGGATTTGAGCCTAAATGGACGGTGCGTCCTCTGTCACTGGGGCTTATTGCATACAAATAATGGATGATGTGGTTAAATGATTTGATTTGATTTGATATACCTTTATTAGTCCCACAAGGGGAAATTTCATAAGGCTGCCGACCTATTGCACGCAATGGCGGTGCGATCTTACCCTCCGACAATACATACATTGCACAAAACATCACATGGGGAAGACAGGTCAGAGAGGTTTAACAATGGAAAATGCACCACATGAGGAAAGATAAGGAGAAAAAAAATAACTCCACTCAGACTGAGCTCCAACAGGGAGATCAGTTTGAGAACAGAAAAAAACACCTCTGCACATAGCACATGAAAAAAAAACTCTTAAAACACCAAAGAAACACATGACAAGCAACAGGGGTGGGTAAAGGCTGATTTAGACAGTACATCCGGGCCTGCAGCCTGTGCGCTGGTCTCCTTGATCCACCGTCAGCATCGGAAGGGAACAAGCGTCGAAGGCGTTTGGAAAGGGAGAGGGGATGAGTGTGTGCATATCAGTGTATATGTATGTGTGTGCGTGTCCAGAGTTCAGCTGAGACAGTTTCCTTCGCCCTGCTAGGCTAAGTAAACAGTCTTCCAGCCAACCCAGGTGGCCTTGCATGGAATGGGAAGGAACAGACTAAACACAGTCGTTATCTGGGTGTTGGGTATCCGCATGAAGTGATGGTGCTTTTTACTTTAGTGGGAACAGCTCATATGAATTTCAAAGCAGTTCTACAGTCCAACACTGGTCTCTCAATCTCCTGTTGGAGAGCCGCGAGCTTCGCCATACTTGCGTTCTGTGATGTTGTCATTCTTGTGCTCAAGGAGCCTATTCTGAGAACTCACAACAGTGAGCCTCCCCAAGATGTCATCCAATTTGCGCTCAGAGATGTTATTCCGAGCTAGCCCTTCCGAGATGTAATCCAGTCTGCACTCAGAGATCTTATTCTGAGTATTCACAGCAGCCGTAGCCTTTCCAAGATCTTATCCATGCTGCACTCAATGAGCCCATTTTGAGAAACTCATGCCTCTTCCCATCGTTTCAATCCCAGCGGGCAGCCTTGTGGAGGTTTGAACAGCCGATTCCGCTTTCTTAATTCTTCGATAAGTCAGGGCCAAGCCAGCTCCGATCAGCCAGAACCCTGTTACCATGGTTCCGAATAGGTAGATATCTTCAGCACTCAGGCTCACCCAAGCCCAAACTTCTCGTTGAGAAAGGGGTGTCAATTGCGTTTAGGGACCAGTTGATCCAATTCATAATTCCTCTTTTAGGTTTTAGAGAACAGACTGTGAAAGAGTGTTCCAGGGAAAAATAATACAAAAAACACGAGACTAGACAAAGACATAAGACGCTAAGCAGGGAAGCTAAGGGAGAGGAGAAGAGGAGGAGAGGAGAAAAGTGCGACCGCCTTTGTCAAGAGCAAGAGCAGTATGATAAATGATAAATGGTTATTTATCATTTTAGTGCCATATTCAGGGGTTAGAGTAGCCCAGAAAGAGTCCAGATGTCGGTAAATTGTGGTCGAAAAAGGCATAAAGGGAGTAACGTGCTGTGGTAATTTAAAATGCAAAGTTTCTAACAGCAAACAAAAAACTGTTTCTATGCACTTGCCATACAGTGTGTCTGCTAGCTAAAGGTATAGATGCTGTATTTCCCAGAATGACAGATAACTTCACTCAGAGATGGAAAATGATATAAGAAAGAGGGGACAGGAGATGATGGAGAGAGGCTATATTTAAAGGCAAGGTCTGCTCAGTGGCATTTGATAAAATGGAAATTTAAGGCTTACATGTAATGTACTCAATTTTCAATCAAATATTGGATCTCTATGTGATGTATTTTGGTAAATTATGTATTTTTACGTTGCAAAATTTCCTGCAAAATAGGATGGAATACTAAGCAGTTTATTGCAGGATAAACAGTTTTTCATACTGTGGTGAATTTACACTAATGCACTATGCTGGACTGACGCACAGAGCGCCAGTGTTCTTGGTTAATGTTAGGTTAAATCAACGGTAGCAGAGATTAATCTGAATTTAAACTAATGATGCTTAGATTCATTCTCTCAATGCAACAGTATAAACAGGCAACAGACAATGGAGCTGTAGGTTTTAATAATTTTCACAGCTTAGTTCTGCATAACATATTCAACCTGAGTACATTTATTAGAGCTAGAATTTAAATTGAACACTTGTATTCTCATGTACTTATATTATTTTATTATTGTATTAATATAGCATAAGGTTCAAGGAATTTCTGGATTGCATGACAGTACGTGAGTTTTATTCCAGGATTGACCATTTAGCATTTAATTTATTGTTACATATTAATTAATGCTATTTTTTAGTGTGGTGTACACTAACCTAATCAGACTTTATTCAATCATCAACAACACAGTGCTATATATTGCTATAAGGCAGATAGAGCAAAACCTCACTGTATGCATTTATGCCATATATGCTGTAATGATGAATTTTCAACATTTGTGAGTGATGAAAGCTTGCGTCCTATTGCTAGTCAACGCCCCCTCTTCCAGCCATGTGTTCATGTGAATGATGGCTGAACCCTGCTATGTTAAATCATAACTGGATTCTGCTACTGCCGTCACCCACCTCTGTGCCCAGAAGGCTAATGAAGTTTGAATAAGTTGTGTGACAGGAGAATTAAATATAATTCCTATTGGTTTGAATGATGTGTACAAAGGTAGTCATGCATGGATCAGAGGACGAGGATTAAGCTACAATCTCAAACATACATGCTAGTGTGAAAATGAACAGCTTGCTCTCATGGCTGCACTGCTGCTTTAGTGTCTTTTTTTTTGTAGTTGTTTTTTTTTGTTGTTGATGGTTGTGGCTAATTACCAATTCCATTCACAGTGGTAAATTAGAATGTCAGTAATTTTTTTAAAAAGCGGTTGTTAGAGACACCCGGTGTGTCTCTTTGTGACTTGTTACAGCTCTGTAAAATGGCAGTTAAATTTTTATGGGGCATGTCAACACATGGGCTGGATTGGCAGCAGAGTATGAGACAATGACCAAGTTCAGCTGGATACCAGCTGAAGTCTTCTCAGCCAAACAGCGCCATTACATAAGAGAAACTAAGAGAATGGGCATTTAATTGGTCCTTTTATTGCAGTGTAAATCCGAGCAGTGAACTATGGTTCATCTGATGCACTAATTAGCTGAAATAATTTTATGTGGAGCAGATGGAGACGCATGTTAGAAGAGATTCTGTGCACTTATTATTTTTTTCAAAAAAAAAACTCGTGTTCAGGTTTCAACAAGATACTGACGGAGACTGTTTTGAATCATACGAGGATCAGTAAAATTGGGATTCATGCATCTGCTCGCCATCATTTCCTTTCACGCTAGCTATAGGGGTGGGTGATGATTCTCTCTCTCTGTCTTTTCAATGGTTAAAACAGCTTTCAAATCATGTTTCCAGCATACTAAGATTTATGTGACTGTTTTTCTGCTATGACAGATACAGGATGAGCTCAAGTTTTCTCAGTGTGGAAACTGATAAATGTGTGCAAATGTGTATTTTTGGTGATGGGGGGATCATTCTGAAAAGTCTTCCGGATAGTTTTTACAGCGGGGCAGTGTTCGATTTCTCTGCAATTCTTTGCTGACAGACAGAATAAGCTGCCAGTCAGCCAGTCCATCCTGTCCACCTGCAGAAGTGTTGATTTGCCTGTAAGCCGCCCAAGGCTGATTGATTCCTGAATGAAAGCTTCAGGTGCATGATTGACACCACATGATTACTGTTCACACATGGCTGATTTTTACCAGACCTTGCAGGCCTCATCATGTTATGACCATAGATAGGAAAGCAGGATTCATTAAGATAGTGTACACACCTTCCGGATGGGACACAACTACATTTTTTACGTACATTTTCAAGAGCCAGAGCAGATGTTTCTTTGTTTGTTACTTTTAGATTCACTAAAGAAAGTCATTGTGAAATCCATAAAACGACATTCCTAATGTAGCATGTAGAGTTAATGGAGCCACGATCCAATGAGACATTTCTGAAAAAAAAAGAAGAAAACACATTTCTCTACAGCTTGAGATCTAAAGTTGAACCCATATGTTTAGCGTTTTTGTAGTGCACATAAAATCATGTGTGTTTTGTCATGGATAAAAGACTAAGCACTACACATCTCTTGACAGTGAAGTAAATTATCCATTTCTAATGTCCCATTGCACCTTCTGCCCCCTGTGGAGTAGGTAGAACTAGATAATAATTGAATCACTCACAGCAATTACGATGGCATGCCCTTGGCTATGCAGTAGGACAGCATCATGATTATATAGTGTATCACACACTCCCACACGAGTACACTCTATAAGCCACACACACGTGTGCAAAATGCTCTACTTGCTAACACCTCTGTGTCTTGGCTCTAACACACAAGGACACTCTTCACTTTCAAAGTCTAACCTTTAAACCGGTAACAGTATGATTTCAAGATGACTGCTCTTTGCAAGAGCTTTGAGTAAAGCGCGTTTGATGCTTGTTGTTCTTGCCTTTTATGTTTTGAATTTCATCCCTAAATACAGTAGGTATCTATGGCTCAAAAATGTTGTACCCAACACAGATATCAGGGCAGAAACATGAAAGTCAAAGCTAGTTTTGTCTCAGACTAGTGCAGCCATATTGGCTAAAACTCTCCGTCTCTTCATTTAACCCTACCCGTCAGCCAGTCAGCTAGACTTCCCCAATCACCTAGAGTTTTAAGGTTGCCAAGCAACAACTGCTCATGAATGCTGTACACAGGCCGAACGGCTGTCCCTGTTCTGCTTGTTCACACAGATGTGACCAGCTGGGAAGAGCAGAGGCTGGAGGCAAACACATTTCTAATAGAAGTGAAAGACCGTGTGTGGCCCTAGTCTCACTATGCTCAGAAGAGATGCACAGGGAGAAAAGCTATGATATTTGTAGTTAAAGTAATTTTCTGGTTTAAAATGACCTTTATAGCCCAAGTAGCATAGTGGACAAAATATGTTCTTGCTACAACTATTCTAAAGCACTTCTAGTGCACAGATACTTGAAAGCACTTTTAAAAAGGACCGTCCAATTTATCTGAGCCTTTTATCTTTAATGAAGAAACCGTTCCCTTTAAATTACCATACGGTTTTATCCATAACAAACACATAATGCATTAAGTAAAGTAAATTAGCATAATTGTTTGGGCAATTACACTAAAAGTGTAGCGTGAGTGTTTTTTCAAGAGCACACGATCTTGTTTTAGAAGATTGAATTTACTAATTCAGTTATGGCCCACTATACTTAGTAGTGGCTTTGACCGTCACTGAAGAACAAGGGGCAGGACAGGGTGTCACAAACACTCAACCATTATATACCACATTTCCTGACATTCAGAGGACATTAGGCACTGACATGTGCCATGCAATAAATAGTATCTTGAGTTAAAAAGCCACTGAATAACCTTTGTTTGAACTGTGCATGGAACACTTAAGACAGTGCTCAGACTGCATGTGGTTTTTTAGAGGAAGTTTCATAAACGATTTTGTGACACGGTGAGATAGGATTTCTTTGGTTGTTCGGTAATAAATTTGTCGTAAAGTGGTTGCAGCCCTGTGAGAGTCTTCTGGAGTTAAAACACAAAGAGCTGTGAGATGACTTCAGGTTTCTTTTGTTTCCTTGAGTGTGTATGTGTGAGTGGAAATGTGCATGGGTAGGAGAGCAAGCTAATTGTTTGTCTTGGCCTCTAGCTGCAAACTTGGCTTCATCTTTGCTTTATTCAGTGTGAATCCCAAATCCCTTAATCAATCCTTTAGATTGCCCTCGCCTTTTAGACAATTAAAGTGCTTACACGTTCATATTCATCAGACTTTCAAAGTTAAAACTTCATTTATGCTACAGACTTACACTGTTGTTTCAGGCCAAACATATGAAACCAATAATAAAGGAATTAGTCAGAATATACGACACCCCTCCAACTAGAATTGACGACAGTCCCTGTGTAAAGTGAAAATTGCCAAAAAGCTAAAGATCATGTTTGACTTCCAGCCATCCATATTTGATTTCCTTGCAGTAAAATACAGAAGCAGAGGTACTATTAGTTATAACTGAGGCTGGTGTTGAAAAAGCAGACAGTTGGTGCATCCTGAAAATCCATAACAGCAAAAGTATCACAGACTATAAGAAAATCTTTGGCATTTGGCTTTTTAAAGCAATCAATCACAACACAAGTAGCATGCATTTCCCCAGTGTCCTCTTTATTCTTTTCTGATCACATAATATGTTTTATGTTATATGTTTGACTACCGATACTAAATTGGCTGTACCAAAATAACACATGTAGATTGGTCTTTGCTCCAAACATTTTCACATCACTAGTCACAGATACTGTTTCCCATTTAGCATCTTGCTCTTCTGCATAGGTGGTGTGCAAGTGTGTGACTAACCTCTTCTGACCTCTGCCCTTCACGGTTCATGTGACTTATATCGACTCCGAGGATGACTGCCCCTGCTAACTGCACATCAGTATGTCTGCTCGCACAAAGGCCGGCTTGCTGTTATCAAAAGTCAGATCTAGCTCTGACTACAATCTATTTCCATCCACACTCCGCGTCTCCTTTGCCACCTCATGACAGCAGGTTTTCCAGCTCATTTCACTTGAGATAGCCATATCACGCCAAAGACGGGGACATCTCTGCAGTGACCCGCCCTCAGTCAGCAATGCTTCATTTGATTGAGTTCTGTAGCACCGCAAACAAGGAAGAGCAGGTGACATGATGTATCCTTACAAACATAAGCCGGGGAGATGCTACTCTAAGGCACTGAGGTCTAAAGGGCATGTCAGGGATAAGTGTTTTGCTTGATGAGCTTTTAAAAGTCAGTCTGGGTCCAAATCTCTTGAAAGCCTCATTTAGCTCTGGTCCTCCCTCTAAAATGGCAATTTGATTTGTCCGCTGGTAAATGTGCTATAGAGCGTCCTTAATGTAATTTGAAGGCAGGTGGGGTGTTATTGGAGACACAGGGGTAGAAATGATTTTAAGTAGAACTTCACAACTGATTCAGAAGCTGGAGTAATTCATTGTTCACTCCTTGCTGGCAAAGGAAGAATTGAGGGCATCTTGAGCTGATCAGCGTCACCTCTGATGGGACCAACAAAAAGCAGCAGCCTTTGGCTATATCTGGTCAAACAGAAGGACTTTGTTAGCAGCACCATAATAAACTGAATGCAGTCAGGCTCTGGGCTCTAAATAAATTTCCTGGCTTAGTAACTCAGTTGCTCAACTGCTACTACACCAGAGTCACAGGGGCTGAAAACAAAGAGATCCAAACAAGTGTGATGATGTTTTAAGCCTGCCGGGGCTCAACTTTACATTTTTAGATGCTGTAGTGCCATTTTTTGGAGCATTTCAAGCTGTGTCATTACATCCGTTATATCCCAAATTTTAATAATATATATGTATAAAGTCCATAGTTACTACATAAATTTCTAATAAGTGCAGTAATCTACAATGAAATTGCACTGTTTTTGTTTATTTTGACGCATTTTTCTAGGGGGAGCTAAGCTGCACACACTAACAAAAGACAAAGACTTTCACAATAAGACAGGAAACAAGAATTACTAAACCAGATGCAGACATGACACTGAACAGAAACTGCAACACACATGAGAACCCAAAACCTAACTGATCCCTCACCAAGAATAACAGAGACAGATCTATAATGATAATAATAAACAAAGCACCAGAACATCAGAAAACAATCCATAATGCAAAAATAAACCAAAACATAATAAACTCAAAATACTGGGTCCAATGGACCCAGAACCGTGACACAACTGCTTCTAACTGTTTCTAACTGCAGGAAATTTATTTTGAGTGTCTTCATAATTTCATTTTTGAGATCTGCTAATTTTTCTAAACTGCAGCAAAAACAAAAATAGATATTATTGTGCACAATTTGCAAAAAAGAAAAAAAAAAGAAAAAAGCATGTGCATGAAAATAAACTATTTCCAACTGTGCAGTCAAAGTTCTAAATATGCCAGAAACCCTACAAATTACAAATGTAGCAGAGTTGGAAAAAGTACAGACATTCTGTACTTTATCGGAAGTACAAATACTGCTACTAAAAAATACTTTAGTAAAAGTTGATGTACTGATTCAACTTCTTTACTCAAGTAAAAGCTAAAAAGAACATGCTCTGAAATGTACTCAAAGTAAAAAAAAAAGTAGCTCTTTGGAGGGGGTTTCTATTTTTATGCAAAGCTAACTGAACTGTGTGCTATATTAATGTAATGATAAAATAATATCAGTAGATGGGAATACAAACTCTACTTTTTTAACATTCTAATTTTTTTCTGCTTGAATCTAAAGAAAAAGACGGAAAAAAAAACCTCTTTATTTTCTGTTGCCTACATTGTAGAGGGGGGCTCTCAGGAAAATATGTACAGTCAAAGGTGTTAATTTGGGATTCAGAATGTGGGGAAACCTTAAAATTGGTTGTAAATGCTCAGTGTGGGGAAAAGAATCAGAATAATTTCTTTTGAGAGCTCCAGTAAACTTTCTTAGTATACAGGTTCTGATCAGCTGACCTGCAGCTCTTTGTGGATGTGCACAACTTGATTCAACCAGATGTCAGCAGATGTTTCATGAGTTTCCACTACACTGACAGTACACTGTTTATGCTATCTTTTTTTCTAACTGGTATAAAGTTGGTATGAAGGTGGAATTCACTCAATGAATCTCAGCATCATCAACTAAAATTCACATGAATCTCTGGTACATTAGATTATTATTATTATTATTATTATTATTATTATTATTATTATT